>NC_000084.6:27077500-27220000 GCF_000001635.26 Mus musculus | reverse complement strand
ATCATAACACTTCTTAAAGAAGGCTGGGTGCTGTTGAGGTGTGTTCAGGGAGCCCAAGAGCACTCACTCAGCAGCAACAGTCCCAAGTCATGCCCAACCATTTCCTTGTTATCAGATAACCTGGTCTGTCATTTAATAAGCAATATTCACTAACAGCCCTGTCTAGACTGTTTAGTCAGGGGAAAGCATGCATAAAGAGAATAACTGAAATGAGGTGGGATAGTTGGTTTTTTTTGTTTTGTTTTTTTCTCCTGCCTTGTTTATTAACAAGAAGAAACTGAGTTGGAAAGAGGGCCACCTATATCTGTACATAAGCCAATACCTTTACTTCAATTTTATAAAAGACTGTGAGGAGGTTCCATGTTTGTCTCACTCTGACCTTGTATTCTCCTTTAAAACAAACTACAAGGGGCAGTCGTGGCACATGTATTTTAATTATGTTCTCTTTCCTCTCTTGGAACAGCAGAGGGTAGTATTTGGAAGTGTCTTCCAGATGGAATATTCCATGATCTTAGGTCTTTCTTCCTTGCTCAGTGACCTGTCCAGTGGTTGCACAAGCTTCTCTGCCTGGTCAAAATTTTCCTATGATGACAGATATCTGAGAATAAGAACTGTGGGTGCAATCAAAGACCCAGTTAAATAGATTGTTCACTTCACAGAGGTGTCCCACACAAAGAATTTATGGTGACAGAAAGACATGTGCCTAGTTTGTGAAGAGAGACATCTTTCATGCCTCCTTCCTCAAGGCAGAGAAATTTCTCTCCTGTATTTCACAAGATGGTCACATCAATGCCATCAAAGACCTCATTTGTTCTAACACAGAACTTATCCTTCTTTTTCTTAGGTCTCATGTTTAAAACAGTCCCCACCCTGTGATGGTTACACTGTCTTCAAGAGGGAGAGGCAGAGCAAGAAGGACAAGGGCAAGTTAGGACATGGGGATTTGATTCATGAGAACCTTAGTCTCAGACCCCAGGGATCTCAGCAGGCTTCTCCAAGCCCACATTTCTGCTCACAGGGACAAACTTCACAGAGCTGCCACATTCGATGAATTTTTATCAAACAGCACATAAATAAATAACCAGCTGTGAGCCTGCATGGCTCTCAGTGACTTGTGTGACCCTTATTGCTCCCATTTTACTTCACTCTCCTGTTGTCTTTACCAAAGCACTGAAGGGGGGAAGTGTCTTTGGACACCACAGGTACTAAGTGATCCGCCTGTTTGCCTAACCTCAAGTGACAAAGTGCTGGTCCTCATATATCACAGCCTTGCCCAGTGAGGATTAGGTCATGCTGGCCAGTGGTTTTGCTAATAAGATCATGCATAATCAATAAGGGTCAGCTGACATCTTGTCAACTCCATCACTGTCAGTGGGGAGGGGGGTGAGGTAAGGCAGTGACAAGGGTAAGCCTGTCACACACCCAGAACCAGAACAGATGGCCAGCATTGGATGCTGCTCCTCTTCACAAAGCTGGCTCTTAGAGAATAGGTTCATGCATTCATTCATGGATTCACTCCTTTGTCCATTCCACATATAGCTATGGATGTGTCAGGTAGCATTGGTGCTGTTCTTGCAGCAGAAGAGGGATGACAGAAAACAGGATTTGTGCATTTAGAACATCTACTTTTCACAGGGCATGATGACAGGGAGAAAAAAAGAGAAGCAAGGAGCACAAGATAAAATAGAAAGAGAAAATGAGAGAAATGGATGATAAGGCAAAAGGAGACAAGAATGAGGAAATAATGTTTGTAGTATTGAGAAATAAAGCAATATTTGTAGAGGATTTTAGCAATTGTCTAACTGAGTGACTATGGGAGTCTACCAAAAGGAAGGGAGAAATTGTGGAGATCTCTAGAAATAAAAATGGTGGACAGTAGTTCTGCAACAGATGCACATATATGGTTTTCAACAATAACACCAGAGCCGAGGAAGGATGCAATTATCAGAAAGACAGAGCTTGAGAAAGGGAGTAGAGTAGAGTTTTGCCTTAAAGGATGTATTCCTCTGAATAACTTGGGAACTTTCTGCTTTGTGTGTCCAGAAGGAATTATGTTTTTACTTCACCATCTGACATTGTAAGAAGACTATATACTGCATGAGTTATAAAAGCTGAAGAGGAAGGAATGAACGAAGAATAGAAGAATGGAAAAAGGAGCTACACATACATATATATCACATACATGGCTACTTTGTCAGACAATTTCCTGTACCAGGACAAACTTAAGAATTAACATTGGAAAGTTTTCCGAAGAGTTAGGACATTGAGTTCATATTTAAATTGTTACTTAAATAGAAGAAATAGAGGCTTTATGTCAACTCCTTTCTTTCCATTTTGAATTCAATTACAAAAGCATCTCTGGGTTCTACTTTGATATATGCAGATGGGCCTAGGTATCTCTCAATTCCCAAACAGCCCAGGAGCCAAGATATAGCATCCAAGTGCTGCACCACATACATACAGAACCCCCCCCCCCACACACACATATAATATATATAGAACTCTTGTAACATCAGAAGATATATCCATAAAATCTAACCAACATGACTGCCAAAGTACTAGATGAACAACGATGGCAGCAATAGACATACCAAAACAGGATAGAGAAAAGCCTACGGGGTCTCAATTCTATGCAAAGGTCTACAGGCACCTGTGTAAAGCTGGAAATTGAGGTGATGGTAATCTGTAGGGAAGAACACACAAATTATTTTCCAGGACTGTTACATAGACTCAGGTTATATGTATGAATATATATGTATATACAAATGCATATAGCTATAGAATATCAATTGATGATGAGGAAAATGGGCATCAATTTGAAGAAGAGTGGGAAGGGATATGTGGAGAAAATATCTTATGTCTTTATGGATGTTTCAGCTGTCAATAATAAATCTAAGGACCTATGGCTTAGGCAGAATATAGAAGGTGGGGCATCTGGGAGGTAGAGAGAATTCTGGGATAGAGCCAGGCACAAGGAGATCTGCCTAGGAAGATATGAGGAGACAGAGACATGGTACCTGAGCACAGGTAACCAACCACATAGCAGAATGTAGATAAGCATAAACGGTTTATCTTAAGTTAAGATTCTAGTCAGAGAAGATCCTAGCTAAATGCCAAGGTTTTTGTAAATATATTTTGAGTCTGAATATTATTTTTGGGCTGGGAAGAAGAACCAAGACCTAACTTCAGCAGGGGTGTATAGGAAGAATTTAAGGAGGAAAGAGAAGAGGGAACTATTGTGATTAATAACCTCAAGTATAAAAATGAGAAAAAAAAAATAAAAGAAATATCATGCCTTTTGGTGACCTAGAAAACTTGCATTCATAATTTTGAGCTGTGTAAAGACAGCGAGACCCGTGGGGTCGTAGACAAGGCTAGGAAACTTGATAAAGTTGAGTGGGTTTGGAAGTCCTGAACCCTCCTAACAGAGGACAGTAGTTGTTATCTGCTCCCTGAACAGGTCCCTGTAACATGACTACAGCACCCTTTGGAGATGATTGTGACAATCAGTCACATAGGAGCAGCACCTCAAGCCCCTCCACATGCAGGAGAGGTGTACCTAACATCTCACACCAAACCAATAGAAAGCATCTGCTGTCAGATCCCAACCCAACACAAACTGTATATAAAATCCTATCCAGAAGGAATACTGGTGTAAGAATTACTCCATCACGGATTGTCTGAGAGCTTCTCTCACATAAGAGCTGTAACATTTCCTAGGGAAGAGGGTAGCTGGAAGCTTGCCTGGGCCCACCATGGCCACCTCCCCAATGGCCCGACCTACTTACCATACCACACCTTAGTTAGCTGGCTCTGGGCAGCATCTCATTTCCTTGAGTGAATTTTGGAGCAGAGGTGGGACTCTCCTCTCCCCTTCAGAGAGTGCAACTCTTTGACAACTCTGTGGGGACAGAGCTCGGACAGATCTTCACAAACAGCATCCCGTTTACAGACCAGCAAAGACCCATCGTAGATCTGAGGTCAAGAGAAGGCTCAGTGGATAAAGTGTGGTTGAAAAACACTGGGACCCAATTTTCTATTCCTAACACATAAATACCTGCGGGGACAGTACACATCTGTAACTAAAGCACTGTTGGGCCAAGGCAGATGATCTGTGGGACTTGCTGATTAGCCACATCGTTAAAAACATCATGCTCTACTTGATGGTAACAACATGTCATTAAAAAAAAGATAGAAAGCAACTGATGAAGACATCTTGATGCTTAGCTTTGGATTCCACACATTCACACATTGGCAAGTATCTGTACAGACACCAAACAGACACACCGACATCTGTACACCTCCAGTATTCCCAAAGAGATTGGACAAATAAAAGAAATTTTTAGCCTTTTTTTTTCTTATTACAGTTCCATTGTGATTATTTTGGAAGGATCACTTCTCTCCATGTTGCCAGTCCACCGCATTAACACATTTTTAAGTGTTTTAAGCATTTAAGCGTACACCCGACTTTGACATTCCATCTTTCTGTTGTGGCTGGTCACAATCTGCATCTTCGGTTCCATCAGAATAATGATAGTCATCAGACACTCATCAAACCTTTCAATTAAATGCAGTATTCCCTGTTTTTTTCACAGCACTAGCGTTTCATGACTACTGTTGATAACATCCTTGCTTCAATTTATGGCATATTTTATATTCTTAAAAACAGACCTTTTAAAATGTGCATTAACTTTGTGAGATTCTGCTTCCCACATATACCCTGAGGAATCCTTCTTATCTGAATATGTTATAATCAGTAGACCTTAAATGCTTGCTGATTTCATTTTTATATGTCATATTTTACTCCATCCCCAGACAAGGTCTAAAGAAGGTTGACTTGATGAAGTTACTAAGAGTAGACTCAAAGGGAGCTGTTCTTTCAGGAAATTAACCTGTGTGTGCATGTGCGTGCATGCATATATTTGTGCTTGGTGTGTGTGGTGTATGAGTGTGTGTGTGTGTGTGTGTGTGCGCGCACACATGCATACACGTGTGTGTGCCAATGCACATGTGTGTATTTTGCCTCAGTTACTCAGCATTGATAGCCTCCTGTTAAAAGATGGCTTACATTTGTTCAATTATTAAGTCAATCTTATGCTCCCCACCTCCTCTACACCTTAGGCACACAGCCTTATTCAAATAAATTGAGGACACTCATCGCCCCCTGATGTATCATTTCCTTTATTCTAGATATCTTGGCAAAAGACCATACTGCATATATATACTTCTTCAGATAAAATGTCCTTTCTCATTCATGTAATTTTTAAGGAAAACATGTTTTTATTGATTTCTGTGAATATGTATTGTCATAATTAAGAAAGCATTGCATATTATAACACTGAATCATCTCTACTTATTCTTTTATTATATCTATATATCATTTAGAATTTACTATATATTTGTTTCAATAATTTTTAATTAAAATATTATCACATCACTTTCCTTCTTCCCTCCACCAAATGCCAAGTACTCCCACACTTGCTCTTTCTCAAATTCATGGTTCTTATTTTATTTAATCTACTGGACAACCCTGACCAACAACTCAAAATTGAAGTACTCATGGTTTTGTTAGTTAATCTATGGCTCTTAGTGGGAGCATTGTCAGCCCAGATGGGAAGATTTTATACATATACCTACCTATATGTTTGTCAGCCTGTAATTCTGTGTGTATGCATTTATGTAGATGAATATGCATTATATTTTTATGAAGAGAGATATTAAGGATTTACCTTATGTCTTTTACAAAACTACTTACTGTCACGTTCCTTTTTTCCTTTCTCTCTCTTCCACTTCCCTAATTAAAGCCACTCTCCTATATTTTCTCATTCTCCTGAGATCACTACTATTTTTCTCTATTTTGCTCCTTTCTCCCATTTCATTTTACTGATTTCTGTCATTAGTCTAGGTTATTACTCACATTTAAAGACACGAAACTAGGAACCTTAGATGAGAGAGAATATGCAATTTTTGTCTTCTGAAGCCTCATTCACATAGTATGACATTTTCTAGTTCTGTCTACTTACCTGCAAGTTCTATGATTTCTTTGTATTCTTTATAGCTGAATGGTATCTCATGATACACACACACATATATATGTATATATATATATATATATATATATATATATATATATATATCAGATTTACATTCATAAGTTTCATCAGTTGAAGATCTTTTAGAAATGTGAAGAAAAATTATATATCTTTCCTGCAATTTAAGTCACTTGCTATAAACAAACTGACCATAAATCTCTAGAAATCTTACCACTTAGTGATTCTTCTGATATTATGTAGATTTACCTTAGTGCTTATACTCCAAAGAACACTTACAGCATTAACATCGAAGCTCTGTCAATCTTATCATTGATTTCTGAAGCATGATCCCTGTGAATTTGACTCAGTTCAGTGAGGAGCAGTATGTACTTAGCTCTGTCTTCTCCACAGTCAAGAAGTAAAAGTATACAGTCTCTAGGAATTGTTTGGGTGGCAATTAACTGACTCATGGAAAAATACTACCTGTTCTCTAGTAATAATAAGAACTGGACCAAAACTGTTAATCACTTTGCCTTTTAATTTTAGCATTATTAACATTTTTCTGTGTACATAAATTAGAACAAGATGTTCTCAGAGGAGAAGATGGTAGACTGTGCCTCTTCTAAGCCAATGAGCAGATGTTTACCCTGATGACTCAGTGTAATAGTACAGTTTTCATCTGGCACAAGCTTTGATCTGATATATTTCATCTTGGGACATTCTTGTTAATACGATGAGAATAGACTGTAAGGAGAGAAAGGTAAGACCAGGAAGAGCAATTGGGAACTTTGCCAGTTTCGAAGCACAACATTAAATTAGAGGGATGATGTGTATGGTTCAAAAAAAGAACAGGCACTGAGGACCAGAGGGAAAGTTTAAGAATCAAGACTACAATTAGCAAAGATACTTCAGTCAATTCAGTCATCTTTTATAGGAAATACTAAATAACATGAAAAAAAAACAAAACAAAACAAATATCCTCCCCAAAATAACAAGATGGAATAAATATATAAATAAGAAAGGGACCACTACTGTATTGAAAGACTTGCATTTATGATATGATAATCCATGTTTAAAATGAGTAAACAAACAGCAATAAAACTAAATAATTTTAAACATCTATGTTATCGATTACATAGGTGCTTGTGTAAAACTTTGGATTCTGTAAAAACAAAACAAAACAAAAAACAAACATCATTTTAATTTGAATTATAATATTTTCTCTTCCTACAAGACAGACACGTTGATCAATGGAATAGAATTGAAGACCCAGAAATAAAAACACACAGACACTCGACCTTTGACAAAGAAGCCAAAAATATACAATGAAAAAAAAAAAAAAGAAAGCATCTTCAATAAATTTTGCTGTTCTGTCAGTCAGTATGTAGAAAAACAAAAATAAACTCATATTTGTCACCATACACAAGGCTAAAATCTAAGTGGATCAAGGACCTCAACAAAAAGCCAGATCCACAGAGTCTAATACAAGAGAAAGTGGGAAAGAGCCTTGAATTCATTGCCACAGGGGTGAATTTTCTAAACAGAACTCCAATGACTCAGGTTCTAAGATCAAGAATTGTTAAATGGTACCTCATGATATTGAAAAGTTTCTGTAAGGCAAAGGACATATTCAACAGGACAAATAAGCAACCTATAGATTGGGGGAAAAAATCTTCACTAATACCACATCCTATAGAGGGTTAATATTCAAAATATATAAAGAACACAAGAAGCTAACCAACAAGAAACTAAACATCCCAATTGAAAAAAAAAGGGGGGGGGGATATAGAAGTAAACCAAGAATTCACAACAGAGGAATCTTGAATGGCTGAGAAGGACCTACAGAAATGTTGGAAGTCTTTCTTGATCAGGAAAATGAAAATCAAAACAACCCTGAGATTTCACCTTACACTAATCAAATGACTAAGATCAAAAACTCAATTGACAGCACATGTTGGAGAGGATATGGAGAAAGAGGAACACTCCTCCATTGCTGGTGGGATTGCAAACTGGTACAATCACTCTAGATTTATCTGAAGACCCACATATACCACTCTTAAGCATATAACCAAAAGATTTCCCACCATGCCACAGGGGCATGTGTTCCACTCTGTTCATAGCAGTCTTATTTGTGATAGCCAGAAGCTGGAAACAACCCAGATATCCCACAAGAGAAGAATGGATACAGAAAATGTGGTTCATTTACACAATAGTATACTACGCAGCTATTAAGAACCAGGACATTATGAGTGTTTTGAGTAAGTGGATGGAACTAAAAATATCATCCTGAGTGAGGTAACGTAGATCCAAAAGAACGTACTTGATATGTACTCAATAATAAGTGGATATTAGCATACTCAGAATACATGATACCAGGATACAATCCACAGAATTCAAGAAGGTTAACAAGCTGAAGGGTCAAAGTGAGGATAGCTCAATCCCACTTGGGAGGGAGAAGAAAGCAATCATGATGGGGTTGGGGGTGGAGCTGGAGGCAGAGTGAGGCAGGGACCTGGGTGGAAAAGGGGACAGGGTAGGGAAGAGGGAAACATGATCAGGTATTTGAGGGGAAGAGGACTAAAGCCCTGAGGGCCGGCAGAAGAATGGAAATGCGCAACCTTGAGAGGTAAAAGTTGGGGGGACCCTCCACAATGAGATTTCCAGGACTCAAAGACAGGGACCTTACATGCAATACCCTATAGTGGGAAGAGGGAACTTGTAGAGCCCACCTCCTATAGAAAGACAGGATATCAATTGGTGAAATGGGGTTGCCATCCCACAGTCAAAAATTCTGACCCAGAATTCTTTCTTCTGAAAGAACTGCAGGGACAAAAATGGACAAGAGCCTGAGGAGAGGAGGTCCAGTGACAGGCCCAGATTGGGATCCAGATCAAGGGGAAGCTGCAAAGCCTGACATTATTAGGACACTATGGTCTGCTTACAAACAGAGGCTTATCATTACTGCCCTCCAAAAGGCCCAACAAGCAGCTGAAAAAGTCAGATGCGGATATTTACACCCAATCAACAGACAGAACCTGGTGACTCCTTTGATTGAATTAGGAAAAAGCTGGAAGAGGTTGAGGAGGATTGCAACCTTAAAGGAAAACCAGCAGTCAACTAACCTGGACTCCCGAGATTGCTCAGACCCTGAGTCACCGACCAGGCAGCATACACCAGCTGATATGAGGCCCCCAACACATATAGAGGACTTCCGGGTCTTGACTCAGTAAAGGATGATGCATCTAACTCTCAAGAGACTTGAGGCCCTAGGGAGTGGGAGGTCTGGTTGGGTGGGGGTCTGGGGTAGAACATCCTCTTGGAGACACGGGGAGTAGGCATGGGATGTGGAATAGTCAGAGGGTGGACCAGGATGGGGATAAAGCCTGGACTATAAGAATATAATAAAAGAATAATAAAAAATGTTCTGCTCCTGTAATATAGTAAATTATTTTTACATAAAAAAACTTCATTTTATAAAGAAAAGCAACAAAATATGCTATATAATTTTTAAGTATATAAGTAACACTTAAAAAGGACACTTTTCTCAAGGAGGTCATATTTATTTAGAGAATATTAGAAGTTTTTAGTACAATGTGGTGGTCAAATGAACACTCTTGCAGTGTAGACTTGAAAGAGCAAAGAACACTACTTTGGAAATATAGACAATTTAATAAACTCACTTTCTAGTTCACCTTGATGAATTGGATATAAAATTTTCTCACATATTCTTTCTGAGTACTTGTTACATAATAAATGTAAAATAACTGGCCCTCTCTTTTGCTGGAACCAGCCCTGCCTTTGGTTTTCAAATTTGCTCTAAGTCTTCAACCTCCTATCATCACAGAGAGTAGGCAAATCATCCCTCATCATTTGCAAACTTATATAATATCGTTGTTTTGTATGGTATACCTTCTTAGATTCTGATGCATATAAGATCTGACTGACTTCTGGTATGCAAGAATATTTGGAGCAGGTTATGAAGAATGTGGTCCTCACTCAATAATGCAAGCTTGAGTAACTATTGTTTGAATTGTTATGTGCCAACATCCCATACTAGTATTGATGGAATTTGGACGTCAAAAAATGGCGTTAAGCATCTCATGCTGTTGATATAGTTCTAAAGCATCATTCAAGAGATCCTTGGTTCAATCTGCTGTAGCACATAAATTGGACTGAAAACATGAACAATGATGACACTTGGAGGTGTGCAAAGATCAGAAATTTAAAACATATGAGGCCACATAATACATTAGAGATTAAAAAAAAAAAAACTAAAGGCAAATGTGTGTGAGTGGTGTATCAATGTGTGTGTATGTGTATGTGTGTATGTGTGTGTGAGAGAGAAAGAGAGAAAGGGAGGACCATCAGTTCATTGTGTTAAGAGGTAAAGCTTTTAAGGGGTGATTAATGTTAGGTTTAAATAAAGATAGCTTCCATAGGCTCATTTATTTTAATACCTGTTCCTAAACTGATGAAATTGTCTAGGAAGGATGAGGAGGTGTGGTATTGTTGTAGAAGGCAGGTTTTGAGATTTCAAAAGCAAATCTTATTCCCAGTTAGCCCTCTCTACATCAGTAGTTTAGTAAAAATGGAAGCTTTTAGCTACTGTTCCAGCTCCATACTTCCAACTATATTGATCATGAGTTGTAAATTTCTGAGACTGAAAGCCACAATTATACTTTCTTATAACTTGCATTAGCCATGGTGGCTTATCACAGAAATATAAAAATAATTAAGATAATTAATAATAAATAAGGCGGTCACAGTAAAATTTCTATGATTGAACATTAATGGATTTTGTCTTCGGGTTTTCTTGCTGTCACAAACCATGACCATATCAATGTGGGGAGTAAAGTGTTTATTTGGCTTACACTTTCAGAGTCCTTTTCATATTGGAAGGAAAGCAGGACAGGAGTGCAAATAGGATGTAAACCTGGAGGCAGGATCTGATGAAGATGCCATGGAGGGATGTTGCTTACTTGTTTGCTTCCCGTGTCTTGCTCAGAGTGTTCTCTTAAAGAATCCAGTACTATCAGTCAAGGACTGGCATCATTCATGGTGGGCTGGTCCCTTCCCCATCACCCATTAACAGAATAACTTATAGTAAGTTCATATAGGAACATTTTCCCAATTGAGGTACCCCCTTTCCATTGCCTCTAGCTTGTGTCAAGTTGACATCAAACTTTTCAGCACTAACATATAAAATTATGAAGAGAAATTATCACTCAAAACGTGGATATTCATGTATATCCTGATTGTATTTTGTCATGTAATAGCCTGCACTACTTTGGGACTCTTTTAGCCAGAATTCCATTGTCAAATGAAATTTTTGCCCTTGTACCAATAAAGTGACCAAAGAAACTTTGCTATAGAGCTTCCACAAAGCTAATATCTTCTTATAAGAGAAAGAACTTAATACTTCTCATAAATAAAGGCTTATTAATGGAGAAAGAACTGATGTTTGTTAAGGAATTGTTTCCAGATATTACACACAACCACATGTCCTTTGCTAACTACAGGGAATTCACAGGGGATGCTCAAATACTCTTTACTATTGGACTCAGTGTATCTAGATGACTGACACTGTATTGCTCTTTACTTTTGTGCCAAAGACTTTGTTCTCAGCAAGTGGTCACTACTGAACTCTTTAATGATGGCATCTTAACACACTTTGACTGAAGTCCTCAGCTTATCTTTGATGATCTTAGTCTCAGAACTCATTCCAGGGACTCTTCTTATTTCTCTCTCTCTCTCTCTCTCTCTCTCTCTCTCTCTCTCTCTCTCTCTCTCTCTCTCTTTTGGTTTCACTAACTTTAAAGGGCATGGTTTCTAGTGTATTTCACATATCTTAAGCTAAAATTGCTAGAACATCCCTTGAAGGTATATATTATTTATCTTTGAGTTTAAGGAGATAAAAGAAAACAAAGCTCAAAAGTTTCTCAATATAGATCTCAATTTCATTCAGTATATGTAAAATTTCAATGAATGTCATTCCTACATTGATTCCACAAAAGAAAAGAATTCTAAAGAGATAAACACAAGATTTAAGTAAAACCCCTTGGTAGGACCATTTATTTTTGACTCTGCGTAAAATCATCTCTAAAAAATGACACAGTCTGTGACACCATAAGCATGACATAATGAACACAGATTTTCAATGCCAATGTTAAATATTCCTCTTTCTTTAGCAGTTTCTGTGAGAGTTCTTCCCTTTGAACTCCATCAGTCAATTCTACTTTCTTTTACCTACTCTGTATTGAGTTTTATTTTCAAAATGCCTATCCTTATTTGTGCTGTTAGAACCACTTGTATAATTAGTCAGTAGATTTATGATAAGGAGTCTGGTACCTCCTTACAATAATATTGTACTGCACAAAGAAGACTCTCCATTCTATTTCTATGTGACTATTCTGCTTATCTCTTCATCCTAGAACCACATTCCTGCTAAGGAAGCAGAAGATCTTCCTGCTGGCTCCTTCCATGAGAACCACAGTACAATTGTGAGATCTTGTCACATCATTTTCAAACATGTCAGTATATTTCCCTAATGTAACTGGAAGTTCTTCTTTTTGTAACATAACTGAAGTTTTAAAAAGTTTTCTTTGATTACTTGCAGCCAAAGATCCCTAACTGTTATGCTGTTATGGAGTAATAAATATGCATTGTAATTATGACCTCCACATCCTCGAACCTAGGGGGCATTGGATCAATGTTTATTTAATGAGTGAATGAATTAAATTTATGTTACTATATGAAGAAAAAAATGAGACAACGTAATGAGTGTTCAGGCAGAGCTGAAAATGGACTCTGTAAACTCCCAATTTCCATTGGAAATGTTGTGTTTTCTGTCTTCTGTCTACTCCTGCTTTGAGTTTTAGTTATAATTTTCTTTGAAGAGAATACTGCCATGTTCCTTTGAACTGAAACTCTCCATAAATTTGCAGCCAAATTTAAGTTTAATTTAAGTCTCTAATGTATGCTTGGCAAAAACCATAGAAACTTGGGATTTTATGGTCCTGAGTTTTATAAACCAGTAAACATAGAGGTATTGAAATTGTATTTCTTACCATGAAGCATTTCATCTTGTACATAAATAAGAAATACCAAATCAGACTGTAGTGTGAGCATCCGGGGAATATATGGTGCCCCGCCTTCAGAAGTGCCCTTACTGAAGAAGACGTCTGTAGAACGCAAAGTTAAAGGAGAAATATCAGTTTGCTGTGTTCAACAGTTCCAGCTGGTCAAGCTGCTTTGTCAGTATTCTAACATGTTGTCTTTTCAGTAGCTCCAGAGTGGACACAGCATATTATTATTATTATTATTATTATTATTATTATTATTATTATTATTATTATTTTATAGGAAGGGTGAAAAGAGTGTGAAAGAACTCAATGGCTCTCAAAATCATTTCCTGTTGATGAAAGCCAGGGTTCAAAGTGGTGCTTCCCATGAGGTAACTTTTATGAGGGAAGGGAACAAATGCTATTTTTTTTTACTCCTTATTGAAAGTAAAATTTCATTTTTTAAAATAATTTTCTACACATATACAATGTATTTTAGCATATTCTCCTCTTACTATTTCCCCTATCTCCAAATTAAGTCTCCTGTTCTCATGACTTCTGCTTTCCAACTTTGTATCCTTTTAAAAAAGAATATAACTCAATGAGTCAAAGGATTTTTTTTCATATGTTCGGGATCATGGGTCCGTTCATGGGCACTGTAGACCTACCCAGATGTGAAACCCCTTAAATACAAAACAAAACAAAAGAACAACAAAAAACAAAATCCCAAAGCAAACAAAACATAACAACATAAAAAATCTACTCACTTATTTTCTTTCATTCATTTTGATACATTAATATTAGAACTTTGTTTTCTTATACATATCTCTTCTAGAAGATGTTACAAATGCTAGATTCTGTGCGTACAGTAATGGGATCCCTTAGTTACGGGACTTAAAATAGAGGTACATTAGTATTTACTAACTGGTTAAGAACATGATAAGGACTTTGTTCAGTTGTTTTAGAAATCTCAAACAGACACATCCTGAATAGCACTAAATTTAATTGAATCTTGGTGCTAACCAAGACAGTGGGAGCAGGCCTAGTCATGACCCCCTACTGACTGTATTTTTCAGTTGATCCGTCATTGTATTTATTCTTTGAAGGAATGTTCTTTTCACCCGTCCATCTAAAAATCCAGTTGTCTCCATAGGGCTTAGTTTTAGTGTCATTGTCATTAAGGACATTATTCTTCAACACCATTCCTACCAAGTTCAAGGTCACATCAGGGCATGCCAACCTTCTGTGGTCTGAGAGTCTGCCTTAGCCTTGCTTCACCTCTGAGACCTAATTATCATAGAGCCTGATATGGGGTTAAAAGGCATCCTCAAGTGGAGAAATATTGAATCAGGAGAAATATGTCATAAATATGCAAATCCCTCCTTTCAGAAGCCTTATTCGAAGCCATCTAATAAGGCCTTCACTTTTCTTCATGTTATTATTCTCCCTGCTGCGAGGGGAGGAGGCTGAGTCTGAGGCATTGCTGTTCAGCCTTCCCACCTGTTTACATTTACTACATGGCTGCCAAGGGAACTCTGCAGAAAATAATGCTTGTGTGAGCCATTTAGTTGACTACATGTCAAAAAGTAATTTGAATCAAAGAGTCACTAACTTAATTGATGGTGATGGCTCCATCCAAAAACAACCAAAGAAATTGATGTTGTGTAAATTGCTCATATATTGCTCTTGAATTTGTGAGCATATTCTTGTTTGCCTTGACAGGATTCAAATTATCTTTCGGACAGCTCGACACATTACTTAAGATGTGCCTGTATGTGAATTTTAGCTGCTAAAGGGGGCAATAACAACCTTCCTGTGAAATTAATTCCCATGGCTTCAACTCTATCTTGCGATTTCTTTTACTCATTCCCTGCACATACCACTTCTATTCCCTTACAATTTGTGTTTTAACCTCTAAGTCATTTTAGTCACCATGGAAAACAGATATACTGACTTTGCATATCCTATAGAGATTTGAGGTCCTGAAGAGCAAAGATGATGAATCATAATCCTTTTGACAATTTAAACTTCTTTGGATTTATGTACCTCAATGCCACTGAGCCTCAGTTTTGAATTGTCACTAGGGCCTGTCAGAGGTGTTGGGATGCTGAGCAGTACAGAATAAGTCAATTCTGAATCTATCTTGTTCATCCCTAAGATAACTAGAATTTAAGCCCTCAGCAATTACCCCAGGAGCCAGTCTTCCAGACTGCTGATAGTATGAACTTAAAAGACTCCATTGCCATCGAACAACGGAAGTGAAGCTCAGCTTATCATCCCTAGGGGGCGTAACACTCTCAAGAGACTTCTCTTTGCTGGTGCTGTGCTAGATTTTTCCAATGGGTACTAACTTCATGACAATGTACAGTAAAGTGAAGAGAGTTAAGAAGCATAGCATTCTGCTATCCTCAAGAGAATAAAGAGTTTCCCAATACAGAAGAGTCACAGAACACTGCTCGTGCTCTAGAACATTGGTAGGTAGAGAAGACTAGTTTTCATAGCTAATTATTATGTTACCCAATCATCAGGAAGAATGATGGTTGAATAGCTTCCATCCTGCTTAGGTCTGACCTGATCCGCATGTCATACACCAGAAATCCATAGAATATAGCTAGACAATCAGAATATTATGTGATATTCAAGGCTACATAATATATTTTAGTTTGCATCAATCCACTTGTAACTGGCCCAATTAAAAAAAGTTACTGATGCAAAAATTAGGCTCCTATTTACCCATTTGCTTGGCCTTGAGCCTCATCTATGCAAATAGTAGATTTTTTTGCAGCCCATGCTTACTTCCTATACTTGTACTTTTCTTGCTGGGGCTAATGGTTATTCATAGCGCAAAGGGACTTGCTTGAAGGTAGCAGATACAGCAATGATTATTGCTATGCTGGTTGGAAGTACTGCTGTAATTCACACACACACACACACACACACACACACACACACATCTATTATTATGAATTGGACCTGTAAATTGAATTTAGGTGATACTTGCAAAACCTAACTCCCATGTCTTCCCATCTTCCCAGTCAGATATTAGTGTTTGTCCTTATGGACTCTCTTGGCTACCTCACTTCTTACACATGCCTCTTCCCAATGTATTCTCTCTAATATGCCTTAAGAAGAAGGGGAGTTTAATTCCTTAGAGTAAAAACAATCCTACAGTTCCATAAACTCTTGTTTTTTTTTCCAGTTCTCTATAGTTCATTTCATGGATGTAATATTCCTTGGACTCTTAAAAGATGTTTCTCTCTCTGGATTGAGGAAAGAGCTTGTTTACAACAACTCTCTGGGCTCATGACGAAGTCATTGACCACAGAAGGGATTGTTGGTTCCAAAATTTAAGACATCTTCTCATTCTATTACAGAATGTATTGAAAAACAACTTTTTGTAAACAACTAGAGGAAAATGGTGTTAATTTCATAGCACACCATATATTTGAAGATATGCTTTTTATGTTTCCTCAAACCAGTGGATTATTGAGTGTGAACTAGAAATATAGCAATGGGAATATCAAAAGCTTTTCTTTCCCTTTGAGGAATAGGTTATATCAGACTAATTTGCCTCTGAAGTCTGAGAATCATTCTCTGTATCTGAGCATGATGAGCCTGCAAAACACCTCCCTGTATGAGAAAATGGAGTACAGGTAATAGTTGCACAGGTTGTACAAACAAAGAAACAAACAAACAAGGAAACAAACAAGCATAGAAACAAACAGCGTGAGAAGAGACAATAATAATGAAAAAATAAATAAACAGGTCTCTTCTGAATCATGAATATGTTCTCAAAGGTAACAAATTTAGGCACAAGGATAATTTGTTGTTTTAGTTAGGGCTTCTCAAGTCATTCTTCAGCATCATTGAAGTTACATTTGATTGTCAAGGAGTAAGTTCCGAAGTTCTGAAGAGTTTCCAGATAGAATTCCCTTTAGCAGAAGAACACAGGATATCAAACATGGCTGGGGAGTTATCCTTAGAACTCAATCAAGACATGCTTGAACACCCATCCTCCTTTGATTACTACAGCAGCCTTTGAAACAGAGAGCAAGAGTAACTTTAGTCTCTGAATGTGTAGGTGTATCTGCTAAGACTTAGCTGGTTTCTGTCATCTGTGAATGGGCAGGTATATGCATGCTACTGTTAAAACTCTCACTCAAGCATGTATGATGGAGGCTGAGGAAGGAGGATCATAAGTTAAAGATCAGCCTTGTTTATGTAGCGCTATGTTCACACTGGCCACAGTTCTGTCTCTAACAATCAAAGACCCTTTAGAGGACTCTCTCTTATCACTGCATGTTTGTATCTTGTTAATTAGCAACATGAGATTGAAGAGCAAAGGGAAGCTGCACCTGGAGACCAAGTGTTCCTGGCAATTGATGCACAATCAACTGAATTCTGGACATTGGAAATTTAATGACCAAATTCCAGGTTTATCTCATATTGATGAGTTTGTAAGAATCATTAAATTATTTCTATAGCTGAAAATACACCCCTACTTACTAATTCTAATCCACTTTCTATTTTTTCTCTTCTATGCTTTGAGACACAAATGCTCTGTCATTGAAAGACTTCCAAATTTTATTTTGAGACATGGAACAGACAAAATGAACAGTAAGACTCATAGAGAAAGGCAGGTTCTATCTTTTCTTCTAAATACAATTACTTACCTACAGAAATTCATAGGATAGGAGAGTTGTGTTTTAGAATAAACATCACTTATTCATATATAACCAAAGGCTGAAGATACCGACTCCTGCAAGTGTTCAGTTCCTTTAGTCAAGCAATCGCTTCACTCAAAAAGTGTGCACTTTATATGTATAGGCAAAATATAGGAAAGTTGAAAGTAAGTGAAATGAAAATACATTATTAAAGGATCCCAATCAGTGGAGAGAATTGCAAATGCTTTCATCAGATCATTTGTTGGTCAAGTACAGTCAGCTAGCACTGTCTTCCTAGGGTTTCATATATAGCCTGCACTTTGTTCTGCTAATTTATAATTGAACACACAGTTGCTGGACGTAAGCCCAGCAAGTGATTGATTGAGCCTAAAATGACCTTTTAAAATGCTTAATGATTTTCATTTCTGTCTGGATTTATTAAGTTTTGAATTCACTATTACAGCATAAAGGAGCAATGAGATGTAATCTATTTCAAGATCCTAACAGAGATATCAAATGCTACACAAAGAACCAAAACACACAGAAACTCCTGCAAGTATGGACCACAGCCAGCCTGCTCTTTTCTGAGGAAGAAAGGAAGGGAAATAGATCTGGGGGGAAAGGGGAGTAATGGGGAGCTGGCAGAGGAAGAACGGTGGTCAGGATGTGTTTTGTGAGAGAAGAATCTATTTTCTGAAGAATCTTACATCTGTAAAGCATCTATGTTCACCTTGGATCCAAAACTACAAAAGATTCATTGAACACACTGTATTCTTTATAATCTATTTAAAACTTCAAAAATAGTTTCAATTTATAAAGGTTTTACACATATAAAACAAACAACTGCTTAGGGGAATCAGCCTAAATGGAGTAGTTGTGATGAGAGAGAGAGAGAGAGAGAGAGAGAGAGAGAGAGAGAGAGAGAGAGAGAGAGAGAGGAGAGGGGAGAGGAGGCGGGAAGGAGAGGGAGAGGGGGAGGGGGAGAGGGGAGAGGGAGGGGAAGATGGGAGAGAGGGGGAAGGGGAGGGAGACGGGGAAGGGAAGGGAGAGGGGGAAGGGGAAGGGGAGGGAGAGGGGGAAGGGGAAGTGGAGGGAGAGGGAGAGGAGAGAGAGATTACTAGTGCTCCTTTACCAAACAAGATGATTTCTAAACACACAAATGCTAGAAAGGTAGGCAGAAAGAGTCAGCATCAGTGGAATGTGTAGACTCTACTCAGGCTTTTTAGTTTTACCGACTGTACTAAAGATGTTGCTGTCAGTGGAAGAACAGAGCATAAGCACACACTGCACATTATTTCTAGCTACTTCTACTTGCTTTGGTCCTTCCCTCTCATTTTCACATTTCTAAGCACAACGCACTGAATATTCTGAGAGTATTTCTTTCTCTCTCTCTCATTTTCTGTTTTCTTCCTTTCCAACTTCTCACGTATGTGTGAGGAAATAAATGGGTAATCCATTTTTTTTGCATGTTTGTGCAGACATGTGCATTTGGGTATACATGCAATGCCAGAAACTTGTGTCTAAAATTATCCCTCATCATTTCTTTATCTTAGTTATTGAAGTATGATACTCAGCCACACACAGAGACTAAGTACATGGACATTCTTACTAACCCATTTTGGGATATCCTTTCTCTGTGAAGTCTAGAATTACAGGGTAACTGCCACAGCCACTTGGCATTTATGTGAGTTCTGGGTATCTGACCTGTTAGATATCTGGTTCTCACAATTGTATGGCAAGATCTTTAGCCCTTGATGTGTCTCCCAAGGCTTTTCCCCTTCATTACCTTTCCTCCCTTCCTTCATTTCTTCTTCTTTCTTCATGTTCTCATTAGTGTTTTGCCTGATATGGTATATCTCAGCATTTTTATGGCTAGATTCAGGCTGTATCTCATTGGAAAGACTATGAGAGAAATTATACTTCCATTCACAGACTACATGGCTCACAGTAAAGGACCACATTATTAAATCATTGCCAAAGTTATCCATTGTCAGAGATCATTTCCCCTTGGTAATTAAGAAGTATTTTGAGGGTAAATTATTTCAAACTATTAATATTCTACTCCAAGCAAGCTTTGCAATTATTGTAGAATGAATTTCTATCACTAAGAAATGGTAGTTACCCTTTTAGTAAAAAACTGCTGAAACCTCTTACTGTCCTTTATGCTGATGTTCAAATCATATCTGATTTCTCCATGAACACTCATTTTAATTGGCACCTTTTTTTAACCCATCTCCATCATTGTTTGAGCAAATATTAACCTTTTGACAGTAGATATTTGATGTTGTTCAGAATGAGTCATTGGCGGAAAGGTCTCTTTCTTTTGTCAGGGATAAGTTGGAAGTCAGAGTATTGGCTTTAGGTACTCTCCATCGCCTTCTTACAGTATTATTGTTACTAGGCCCTCAGTGGACAGAGAAGATTGTATGCACATTGATGTTAATTAGAATAACTTCACAAGGAGAGTTATTTCAATATAACTAATTAGTCTATGCCTGTCTTCTCAATGTTGGTAATTGTAATCCCTGCTTCAAAATATTAAAGTTGGTGCTCCTTTTCTTATGTTACTTAGTGATGTGACTCTCCATTTTCCATGTGCAGGATGAGGATGAAGAGATGTTTCTGATGTGAAGAGCGTGCAGTGTTGCTGCAGAGGAATCTGTTTTGGTTATCAGCACCTACATCAGACAGATTACACTAGGCCTTCCATTTCCTGAGGCTGAAACTCTGCTGGTTTTCATAAGAAACTTCACACGCATGGTCAGAGTACACACAAAATCACTCACTCAGGCACTGAGACAGGCAAATAAAATAAATAAATAAATCTTTAAAATAATTATATATTCCCCCAGAATATTTCAGGTAATGCATATCTTTGTATGTTTCTGAGATTTATGTCTCCATTGCTCATTCCTAATCACATTCCTTATTCCTCTCTTTTTCCCTCAATGAACATTTTTGTTTTATAATTCCTTGGTCACATCTTCTCTTCCTCTCTGCCTTCAGTCTGGGCTGGTCCTTCATACTCACTTGAATCACTTCACCCTCTTTTCTGTGAGGGTAGTGCTTGTATTTCAGAAACTTTACACATTATAGAATTACTTGCAAAGAGTAATTGAGCCAATATCTTAACTCGAGGATATTGGCTCATGCTATGGCTATCTGGCACATTTTTGATTAATGAATAGTGAGGTAGAGTCCAGCCCATTGTAGGTAGTGCTGCCCCTGGAAAGGTGGTCTTTATAATATAAGAAAAGTAACAGAGAATGTCCTAAGTAACTTACCTTTATGGTCTCTGCTTCATATTCTGCCTTCAGCTTCTTGTCTTGAGTTTCTGCCTTGTAACACAGTCCCTGTATGAAGGACTGTAACTTATAATCCAAATAAATGGATTCTTCCCCTAATGTTGGCTTTGGTTGTTGTTTATCATACCAAGAGAGAACCAGAGTAACTTGGTGATTTCCATAAAGGCGCCTTCCCAATGAGTAGCCCTGTCATCTCCCTGCTATCCCTCCCCCTGGGCACAACATATGCTCAGCACAATCTATGATCTAATATAGCAGGAGTCCTTTGTGTTTTAATTATCTTTATCTTATTATTCTCCAAACATTCATGATGTGCTACATCCATAGCTGGATATCCTTTGTAAAACTCATGTAAGGTACCATATCATGCACGTGTCTTTTCTGCAGTGTCTAAGACTTCCTTCCTCCATTAGAGCTGTAACACAACAAGATAGTAAATTTCTACCTTGGCTTTACTACTTACCTTTTGAAAATTTAATTATGCAGGAATTAAATATGCAACAAGAGAGTAAATAAGAAAAGAGTAGGAAGAGAGAGAGGAGTTGCTAAAGAAACAGGTCGTTTGGGGGGAAGATAGGTTTAACATATGCAACCCTAAAATAAACACATATTAGAGAACAGAATGAGGGATCTGCAAGTTTGTATGGGTCCAAAATACACAGAGAAAGGTTGGCAGTATGAGGAAAAATGTAGAGATTCAGGGATAACCTGAGCTGTCTGAAGCCACAGAATGCTTGCACTCCCCAGACTGTTGAAGGAAAACACTGATGGCACTTCCTGTGGCATGTGAAGCCATGAGTTTGAGAAAGTAGGATTGTGGGTCTTCTGATTTTCTGTTAAATGAAGTCACATGGAAGAAGAAAATAATTTTTTCCCAGGAAAATCTAAAGAGAACAGGTTTCTAGGAGATTCAGTTGCAGGGAAATTTTCTGCTTTTCTGTTGAGTGGCGGGCATATTAGAAGGTATTTTCTCTCTAGTGGAAGTAGTTCTTGCAGGGGCAGGGTAGCACAATATAAAGCCGGCACATACAACACAATTGAGGACATTGTTTTCATATTTTTGTCCTATTTCCTCTCTTTAGTAGCACTTCCTAGCAGAAAGGAAAGAGAAATACCTCCTAGAAAGCTTAAGAATATGAATTGAAACTATAGCAAGTTTAAACCAAAAATCTGATAACAGTTTCATCTCATGCAATAAACTAAGACAATATTCTTGAATGTTGATCATTCAACTGTGATATCTATCTTTCTGAAGCTGAAATGGGGCTGTACATGATGTAATCACATAGCAAAAAGCTCTTTCATTCAAGAAGAGGAAGGGGGTTCACAGGGCTTCCAGCCTTAGGTATCAATTAAAATGGAAAGAACCATGACTAGAATACAAAGTCCTTTGAAGGAGGTGATAGGGAAGAAATCCATGGTTGACTTCGATGAGTCACTCTTCTTCAGTGTGATTGCTCACAGTCTTATCTGCTGAATAGTTGGGGTCCACAGTTCAACTCAGTTCCATCCTATGATCTGGTATAAGCAGGTCATTAACATTCCTTACTAACAAGTTTCTCGTCTGAAAAGTATAGTATTTGTGCAAATAATCCATGAAAAGGGTTTACCTGACAGAAACTGTGTACTTAGTAGTACTAGAAGTTAGTATATTATTGCATATCTATATTTACCATAAACACTCCCCCAAATGAAAATTTAACATAAATAATCCCATGACTTTTATTCTATGATAAAAGATAATGAATACAATTTACAAGATACTTTTGTACGTTTGTATTTGTATGTGTCAGATATCTATCTATCTATCTATCTATCTATCTATCTATCTATCTATCTATCTATCTATATCTATCTATCTATCTATATCTATCATGTATCTATCATCTATCTGTCATCTCTGTCTTTCTTTCTAATTCTCTCTCTCTCTCTCTCTCTCTCTCTCTCACACACACACACACACACACATACATGCACACACATACACACACACTATTGCAGTCTTACACCTCAGAAATCATTCTGAAATTTAACTAATGCAATGGGTATTTTAGTATGGAATCACATTTTCCATAGACATGTAAATTGAGGTGCAAGATTTTCCAAGACCAGTTTTGGAATTAATTTACACCAAGCAGGCAAACAGGTAATGCATTTAATAAAGAAGATGTTCTAGAATAAGTTCTTAGCCACTTTTTACATATCTGTTTCTTTGATTTGCTACTGTTAATAAGCCAAATCTGTTATAGACACACTCCCAAAATTTTGTAATGACAATGAAAAGGGGGACATAAGATGCATACCTATATTATTATGTTTATTTCAAATGTAAATTTTATACCTTACTTTGCATGTATACTTTATACATGCTATTGAACTTCATATAGACAATTTATTGTAAGTATATGATATCAGTATTGTAACTATATTAATCCATTCTCACAGCTTAGAATTCAATTGAAGCGATTTCTCTCTGGCATTTCATATACCTGAGCCATTGCATTTTACTTTCAGCCAATGAATTCTACCTTTCTATGTCTATTCTGTCTCCATTTCTGACAGTACACTACCAGAGAGGTACCATTTCTTTTATATTACATTTACTTTAAATATTATGCATGTTTCATATGATTTAAAATATTATTTCACTAACGATTAGTTCTCAAATGCTTCAGTTCTAAATGATGTAGTGTTTCAAGTTTTAATTTTAATAATATGGATATGCTATTTCCCCTTTCCCAGTGTAGTTATATTTTGAGGACAATAGATGTCTTTAGATGAATTGGATTTGCATTCGTATCTGTTATTCACCAGTTCTGTAATCTTAGAAAGCCTCTTATCCTATTTATTTGTGTCTTAGGATAAATACTGTGCATTTCAAGTACAGAAACAAATCTTTACATCTTATCAACTATAGTTATATTGCTCATGATGATTCGTAGACAACCTGAGTGTGAGCTTATTATTTGCTTATTTCTAGCACTTTCTAGTTCTCTTTAGTTACCCTTCTCTGTGACAGTTCAATAATCCACACACATTTTTCTGTATCAAACCACATAGTATCTACTTATCTTTTTATTCATCTATCCATCAATCTATATGACTACACATTCATCCACTCATTGAGTCACCTGTGCATTCATTCAAGTTTGTCCCATTTGACTATCAACCTTCCCATAGGCCCCCTTAACCATCTATTCAGTCATATATCTGTCTCTGTACCAATATATCCTTCTTCTCACATATCCATCTACTGACATACCCATCTGTCCATCCAGCTCTATATCATCCAAATACCTACCCACCCATCTACCCGTCCATCCATTCACTGATCCATTTTCTTGTTTGGACATTACATAATTTCATAATTTAGAACTTGTGATAATTTCTAGTAATTATATCAAGAGAGAAAGAAGCCAGGGATAAATACAGAATATAGAACAACAACAAAAACCCACAACTAAATAAACAATCAAAACCACAAAAATGGCCTAAATGTGTTATAAGGTTTCATTAAAGAGGACATGAGTCAGAGAGGAGAATATGTTCTACTTATATATATTAAGAATATACTGGATGGGAAGTTTTTGGGCAATGAAAGGAAATAGGCATGAAAGGAGTGGAAGAAATGAGGACACTGAAGGCAGAAACTCTAGAGCAGGCAAAATAAAGGGTATAATCTAAATAAAGAGATAAAGGAGATAAAGAAATGCATCATTACAACCCATGTGTCAGTTATAGGCCTAGGTTATTCCCTGGAACTTGCCTTGTTTTGGTTTTTGTCTCTGTTTTGACAGAAAAGATTGCTGATGATGGATAAATGGTATGCCCACGACATCAGAATATTTGACTTCCTAATTTGTGATGTCCTTAAGGCTTGTGTGATGCCTGATCACCATTACATATACATAGAACATTTCACTTTGACCAATAAAGCCTCCATGTAATTCTTTCTTATGCCTCAAAATGTGCTCTTCCAAGTTAGGTCTTTGTGATTCACAATATCTTATATTTGTTTCTTTAAGATTTTATCTGTATACTATCAATCTGAAATGACTTCTGTTAGTACTTCTAGCTTGGGCATCTGCTTTCTTAGACTCACACTTCTTTTAATGGCTATGTTTGTACCATTTTACTTCATAGAATATTATTCTCTCTCAATATTTATCTATAGATATATAAACAAATATATTTTAAATAGGAATATATAGACATACATATACGTAGACAAAGATATATGATAGATAGATGGATAGATAAATATATGATAGATAGATAGATAGATAGATAGATAGATAGATAGATAGATAGATGCATACATACATATGTCTAGATACACAGAAATATAGGAATATATACTAGAAAACTTTTGTACCTTTAATGTTGAATCTCATAAAAATCAACTATTTTCCCAAGACATTCTTGCAATTTGAAATCAAAACACTAACTGAAGTCTTGATTCCAGTGCATAGATTTCAGAACACTTATTCCAGTTTTTGGTGAAATGTGTATATTCTGTTATATTAATAATACTATTATTATAATTTAAATTTCTTTCTTTTTTTCTCATCCTCAATGTCTAGAATATGCATAATATGCCTAGAATGCATGTCAGCCACCTGAGTACATTGACACCATAATAAAATTATGTGACTCATGAAAAACATCTTGCAAGCACAGGAAAAGTGTCCAGTGCATCCAGCCATGCTTTTCCCCTGCTCTTTTCACTCTTCCTTCCTTTCTTTCTTTCTTTCTTTCTTTCTTTCTTTCTTTCTTTCTTTCTTTCTTTCTTTCTTTCTTTCTTTCTTTCTTTCTTTCTCTTTCTTTCTCTCTTTCTTTCTCTCTTTCTTTCTCTCTTTCTTTCTCTCTTTCTTTCTTTCTCTCTTTCTCTCTTTCTTTCTTTCTTTCTTTCTTTCTTTCTTTCTTTCTTTCTTTCTTTCTTTCTTTCCTTCCTTCCTTCCTTCCTTCCTTCCTTCCTTCCTTCCTTTCTTTCTTTCTTTCTTTCTTTCTTTCTTTCTTTCTTTCTTTCTTTCTTTCTTTCTTTCTTTCCTTTTTTCATTTAGTGACAGAATAGAAGGAACAGCACTTTTCCTGTTCAGTATGGAAACTACTGAAGCACTCCTGCATTATTCAATTTAACCACAGTGGCTTCCAAGGGGAAAATAAATACCTCTGTGCCGGCTTCACTGGTCTGCATCACATGCAGGAGGATGAGGGATTTCTTTGCTCTCAAACTTTCAGTTGGGAGTAGAATCCCCCTGCTGAGCTCAGTTGCTCACTGTAGCACTTAAGATATGATTTGGTGTGTGGAGTCCAAGGCATCCCCAAGCTGATCCCTCTCTCTACATGTTTCTCAGGCTTAGGCAGCCACAAGAAATAAGATTCTTGACTATCAGCTAGTAACAGATGTGGCTGGTATGGAGAGCTGACCACCTGCTGATGAATTCCAAAGATAAAATCACTGTCCTTCTAACAGCAGGCCACACGTTTATTATTCTTAATAGAAGGACAAAAATGGTTTAATGAGTCATGATAGTTTCTTATTGTATTAACAAAATTTTGCTGATGATTGTTGTTAAAAAGTATTAGAAACTGTGTCCTCAAGGCAGGAGCTTTAGAGCATAACAAAGGCTACATAATTCTGAATTCTAGAGATTTAGAAAGGCAGTGGTGTTGTATGCTGGGCTTGGAAGTAAGATAGAAAGATGAAATGAAGACGGGAAATTATTTACTGATGAGAATTAAAGATAATATAATTTCCTTAAACAAGGATGTAAAGAGATAGGTAAGGCTGAAGATCAAACTGAGTGTTGAGTTTAGAACCATGTGAAGACTTTTCCCATAAATAGTGTTCAAAAATTGTGTGGACCAAATACTTAAAGCATCTACAAAGACACTTTAAAGTTGATGGAATGTCTTTTGAATTCCTTCAGTGAAATTTATGGGAAATTGAGTAACACAATGTTTAACATTGGGAAGGATAATGTTTATGGGTTGAAAAGAAGAAATGAAGTCAAACAAATGTTTAGAAAATAATAAGAAAATTCTCAAGTTTTCCATTTGGAACATAATCAGGTGGAACTCTTAGGTTAGGAACATTGTGAAGTGGTACCTGCAAGGAGGGCAGGTGGTTTAGAGTCTGTAAGTTATTACTTTAGACTGACATCTTTGTTTCTGCCATCTAAGCCTGGCAATGGAATTATTCTGAAGTGGGCAGTTAGTTTCAAACATTGTCTTTCCTTTTGATGTGCCATTTACTCAGACAGAGATCGTCTAGTACTCATTCTTGGTACTAGGCCCCAAAGCATTGCAGGACTCTCTCCTGTTTTCAGAATAATAAGATTCTGTGGACAAAGTTGCAGTATTCTGCCTATGTCTCTTTCATCAACTTCTTCACAACCGCTGCCTCTTCCCTGGTAGATGTCACAAACAGAGGTTTTCTTGATAAAACACTACAGTGCTCAAATGGAAGCCATCCATTTTTGTTAAAACATACATTCCTCAACCCCACACCAAGAGTAGATAAGGAAGCAAAATTCAAAGTCTATGGGCAGCTGCTATGAAGGGGAAGGTGATTCTTTTATTCCCTTTTCTCTAAGCTCATACAATAGGCAAAGTCTCCAGTCACCGCAGTGTTAAATTTCTAGAGTAGCCACAATACTGGCAGTCAGTGCTGACACTGTTTGCTGCCTCCTTGCTTTGCAGCTTCTATGAGATTCCTTTGTGAGCTCCATAACAAAGCAGAGTGCCCTGGGTCACCCAGACTGTGTCATCATTCACCCTCACTATTGTGCCTCCAAGATGAGAAGGTTCTATGCATTGTCACTATATTCCTTGCAGATTGTTCATTTTGATTGAATTTTATTATGAAAATTTCAGGCAAGCAATAATTCAGAGAAAGGAGAGTACTTCCTACAAAGCAGAGGCCCAGCTAAACTGATAGGAGAGACGCCTGGCCCAGGACAATGCTCCCAACAGAAGCAGGAGTGGCTAAGATGACTGATAGGCAAAGGGCTCATTGCTGATGATGCTTACACAGCATTCCTAGCCTCATATCACTGAAGGCAGGGATGTTATAGCCATCTCCAACTTAGGCAGCAGCTGCCGTTCTCTCTCACCTCCAACAAATGCATTACGGAGTCCTCTTGGTAAAATGGTTATGTTGCAGAATAATATGTTTCAGTAACCTCTAGCTTTTATATGTATTCCACAGGGAAAGTGTGCCTCTATTTTCTTTTTTCAGAGAAGCAACAGACAAGCAGTATTGTGATGAGATATATAACTAAGAAAGCGAAAAACAACAATAACAACAACAAAAACCACTTACTGTAAAAAGAAGTCTTGTTTGCTTCTGTTCTGAGTTTTGCTAATGGGCAGTGTTTCTTAGACCAATGGTTAAAAGGAAAACAGAAACAACTAAGGAGGATGTGAAGAGAAAGAGAGAGAAAAGAAGGCAGGAAGACGGGAAAGAAGGAGGGAAGAGGAGTACACAGAGAGGAGAAGCAAGTAAACCAATAACTGAAATGTCACTTGCTTTAACAGACACACTGTTCCCTCCTTCTATGTAAGGTTCTGCCAACACAGGGCATTTTCCTGCCACAGCCTCAGAGCACACACAGTATTCAAGGAACATTGAACAGCTCAGGAAAAAAAAATACTCTTGTTTTGTTTTGTTTTGTTTTGTTTTGTTTTGTTTTGTTTGCTTGCTTGCTTGTTTGTTTGTGTGATTTGTTTTATTTCCCCTCTGTGTTCTTTACATATTTGTTTCTCTGTGCCACTGAACACCATGTCTAGGAATACTGCAAAGAACATTTCTTCACGATAGACATCCAATAAAATTGAATACAGCAATCCCATTGAGAATGAATGGCCAATGAGCTTACTTTTAGTACAAGTATACCCCATGCAAGATTTAAAAACAGCTTCTCATCTGATATGTTATCTTCTTTAGAGGTCAGTTTTTGATATATTTGAAGTTGCAATATATAGTGTGC
The DNA here is from genome assembly GCF_000001635.26 of Mus musculus. Lineage (NCBI taxonomy): Eukaryota > Metazoa > Chordata > Mammalia > Rodentia > Muridae > Mus > Mus musculus. The sequence goes on along the minus strand of NC_000084.6, from coordinate 27,190,944 downwards.
CGAGACTCCCTGCAATTGCTAGCTAATCTGATCTCTCTAGCACCTGTATCTTGTACAACTGTAATACAATAGGATAGCCAGGCTCAGGGCTATGCAACAAAGAACTAAGGAGCACCACTGCCCTTGACCTGTCATTGTGAGGTCTGCACTCCTGCCACCACACTGCATTCTGAACAGTGCCACAGATTAGCTCCTCTACTTTTCTAGAAATTTCTCATTTCCAGATTTGTATCAGGGGTAGCATGGAGCATGCTGCAATCTTCTGAAATTCTCTTTTCCAAAAACAGAACAGTTTTCTGTAAACTAATTCAGTTGTGTTACTTCAACTTTGTGAATTTGTAAAGATTTGTTTTGTGTCCCAGAATCTGTTTCATTTTAGTAAAACTTCAGTGTAATGTTGATTGCATTTTTGACATTTTGGTGGATTGTCTTATAAGTATACATTAAATCTGTTTGATGCATGATGTCAATTAATTTTGATGCTTCTCAAACTTTTATTCAAATGGCCTATCTTTTTAAAAGTGAAGTGTTGAATTCATGTCTCTCTCTCTCTCTCTCTCTCTCTCTCTCTCTCTCTCTAGCATTATCCATAGTTTGGTGTACATATACTAAGGATAATAATTTCTTCCTGGTTAACTGTTTCTTGGTTAGAATAAGTTGTCCCTCTTTATGACTTTTGATTAGTTTTATTTTGAAGTCTGTTTTTTTCAGATAATAGAATAGCAAAGTTTGTTTGCTTCTTGGTCCCATTTGACTGATGCCCTTTCTCCATCCTTTTGCTGAAATACTGTATCTATTTTTAAAGATATGACGTGTAGCTAGCAGATGAACGAATTGTGTTTCATAATCCATTCTATACACCTGTGTTTCTTGATTAATGGAGGATATTGCTATTCTAGGTATTTTTGAAATGTGTGGATTAATTGTAGTTATTGTTTTGTTGATTTTTGCATTGCTGTTTGTGACTTAAATGGTATATTTTGTTTTAAAAATCATATATTCTCATTATTTTCAACAATCTCTCTGATATCCTACTTCTCCTTTCACTCCAAAATAATGTGTTTTATATTCCACTTAGCTTCAGTTGTTTGGCTATAAAATAGGCTGTTTTTATCTCGCAAAGCTTTTCTTTCTCCTTTAATTGTAATGGATAAATTTGTTGGGTATAACAGCCTACATTGGCCATCATAGTCTTTTAGGTCTTCAAATGCATTGCTTCAGGCAATTCAATTTTCAAACTTTCCACTGAGAAATTAGTTATTTTTCTAATGTATTTTCCTTTATATGTAAATTAAATATTTCTCTTTCATTTTCAGTAAACTTTCTCTATTTTATATCCTTAGTATTTAAACATGCTATGTTATGAAGAGAAACTTACCTGGTGTTGTATACTGGATGATCTGTGTCTCTATGGGTGTGCCTTTCCCTAGTTTGCAGACATTTCATTCTATGATGCTCTTAAAGATCTCTTAGTATTTTTCTCCCTCATCTATGACTATAATTCAAACGTTTGAGTTTTCCATGGTTTCACAAAATTCCTTATGTTACTTTCCTCTTTTTCTAATTTTTATATCCCTTTTAGGGGCTTAGATCCTCTATTTAATTTTTGATTATGTACTGCTGGATGCATTTGACTTACAAGCCTTCCGTTCAGTTTTCTAGATGAGTTATCATGTTTTCAAGCCTTCTTCACTTCAGTTTGAGGACTGTTCAATGTTTTTGTCTTCTTACTTAATTACATTCTCGAATCCTGGATGTTTTCTATCATTTCAGTCAGCCCTACATTTATATTTCTTGGCCATAACTTAGGTACTTTAAACATTAGGCTCTTGCTACTTAATTTCATTGAGCTGCATTGTGACATTGTTATGTCACTATTGTCCTTTTAATAAGTAAAATATCAGGAAGACAAAAAATATGCCAAAAGAAAGCAATATAGTACAAAAAATTTTTAAAAATCTGTTCAATTCCTTTTGTGTTGACAATCTATTGATGAGCATAGGTCTTCCATAAAACTTGCTTAATAATAATCAGTGATACCCCACTGGACAATATTACTTTTTTCTTTGCAAGCAGATATCAAGTGCAGGGAACTTGTTTAGAGATAGAGCCTCTGTCCACATTCCTCTCTCAACTCTGCAATTCCTTTTGGCTTGATTAGGGTCAGAGCATGTCCTATGAGCTGCTGCCACAGCTTTTGTGAGTTTATATGTACAACAGTATGGTTGTGTCTGGAAGACACTTTTTTCGGAACCATTTATCCTTTCAAGTTCTGACAATATTTTTACATGCTTTCCCACCTAGATTGCTGAGTGTAGGGATTTGATGGAGGTTTTCTATTTAAGACTGAGTGTTCCAAAATCTCTCACTCTATGTAGATTTTTCTAGTTTGGGGAATCTTTAGTTCTCAACTACTACAAGTGGGATCATACTTCTCTGATGGTGGATAATGAGTTCATTATGTAAAAATTATGATTATTTTATTTTAGTAAAAGTCTAGTTGATGGTAGACATTTTTGATGTATTTTTAAATGTTTTCTTTTATTGGATATTTTCTTTATTTACACTTCAAATGTTATCCCCTTTCCTGCTTTCACCTTTGAAAACCCCTTACCCCATCACCACAACCCCTCCTTTTATTAGGGTTCTCCCCCCACCCACCATCTACCCACTCCTGTCACCCTACACTGGACATCAAGCCTTCACAGGACCAAGGACCATTGATGTCTAACAAGGTCATCTTCTGCTACATATGCAGCTGTGGCCATGGGTCGCTCCATGTGTAATGTTTGGTTGGTAGTTTAGTCCCTGGGAGCTCTGAGGGGTCTGGTTGGTTGATGTTGTTGTTCTTTCTATGTGGTTGCAAACCTCTTCAGCTCCTTCACTCCTTCCTCTAACTCCTTTATTAGGGACTCCGTGCTCATTCCAATGGTTGGCTGAGAGCATCCACCTCTGTATTTGTCAGGATCTGGCAGAACCTCTTAGCAGACAGCCATATCAGACTTCTATCACCAAGCACTCATTGGCATCCACAATAGTGTCTGGGTTTGGTGACTTTATATGGGATGGATCCCCAGGTGGGGCAGTCACTGGATGGCATTTCCTTCAGTTTCTGCTCCACACTTTTTCTCCTTATTTCCTCTCGTGAATATTTTGTACCCCCCTTTTATTAAAAATAAATTTATTTATTAATTTATTTATTAATTTATTGATTATTAGATATTTTCTTTATTTACATTTCAAATTTTATCCCCTTTCCTAGTTTTCCCTCTGAAAACTTCCTCTCCCATTTCCCTTTTTTTTCTCCCCAAACCACCCACTCCTGTTTCCCTGTCCTGGCATTCCTTTACACTGGTGTCATGCAGTCTATGAATTGTATCTTGGGTAATCTGATCTTTTGGGCTAATATCCACTTATCCATGAGTGCATACCATGTGTTTTCTTTTCTGACTGGGTTACCTCACTCAGGATGATATTTTCTAGTTCCATCCATTTGCCTAAGAGTTTCATGAATTCATTGTTTTTATTAGCTAAGCATTCTATTGTATAAATGTACCACATTTTCTTTATCCATTCCTATGTTGAAGGACATCTGGGTTCTTTCCAGCTTCTGGCTATTATTTTATTGAAAGGACCCAGATGTAGCTGTCTCTTGTGAGACTATGCCGGGGCCTAGCAAACACAGAAGTGGATGCTCACAGTCAGCTAATGGATGGATCATAGGGCTCCCAATGGAGGAGCTAGAGAAAGTAGCCAAGGAGCTAAAAGGATCTGCAACCCTATAGGTGGAACAACATTATGAACTAACCAGTACCCCTGAGCTCTTGACTCTAGCTGCATATATATCAAAAGATGGCCTAGTCGGCCATCACTGGAAAGAGAGGCCCATTGGACTTGCAAACTTTATATGCCCCAGTACAGGGGAACACCAGGGCCAAAAAGGGGGAGTGGGTGGGCAGGGGAGTGGGGGTGGGTGGATATGGGGGACTTTTGGTATAGCATTGGAAATGTAAATGAGCTAAATACCTAATAAAAAATGGAAAAAAAAAAAAAGAATGCTATGACCATAGTGGGGCATGAGTCTTTGTTATGTTATCTTTTGGCTACTCCTCAGGTATACTGTGTCAGGTAGTACCAATTTTCTAAGGAAACTCCAAACTGATTTCCAGAGTGGTTGTACCAGCTTGCAATCGCACCAGCAATGGAGGAGTTTTCCTCTTTCTCCACTTCTTTGCCAACATCTGCTGTCACCTGAGTTTTTTATCTTGGCCATTCTGATTGGTGTGAGGTGGAATCTCAGGTCTTTTTGATTTGCATTTCCCTGATGACTAAGGATGTTATAAATTTCTTTAGGGGCTTCTTGGCCCCTTCAATATTCCTCAATTGATAATTGAGAGAGAATTCTCTGTGTAGCTTTGTACCCCATTTTTAATAGTGTTATTTGATTCTCTAGCGTCTAACTTCTTGAGTTCTTTGCATATATTGGATATAAGCCCACTAATTGGATTTCGGATTGGTAAAGATCTTTTGCCAATCTGTTGGTTGCCTTTTTTTGTTTTTTTGTTTTTCCTATTGAGAGTGTCCTTCTTCTTACAGAAGAATTGCAATTTTATGAGGTCCACTTTGTAGATTGTTTATCTTAGAGCATAAGCATTTGGTGTTCTGTTCAGAAAAATTTCCCCTGTGCCCATGTAGTCAAGGCTCTTCCCTACTTTCTCTTCTATTAGCTTAAGTGTATTGGGTTTTATGTGGAGGTCCTTTATACACTTGGACGTGAACTTTGCACAAGAAGTTAAGAATGGATAGATTTGCATTTTTGTACATGCTAACTGACAGTTGAACAAGCTCCATTTGTTGAAAATGCTGTCATTTTTTCACTAGATGGTTTTAATTCCTTTGTCAAAGATCAAGTGACCATAGGTGTGTAGGTTCATTTCAGGGTCTTCAAATCTGTTCCCTTTATCTAACTGCCTGTCTCTGTACTAGTACCATACAGGTTTTATTATTATTGCTCTATAATACAGCTTGGGTTCAGGGATGGTGATTTCCCCAGAAATTCTTTCATTATTGAGAATAGTTTTTAGTATCTTGGGCTTTTGTTATTTCCAATGAATTTGCAAATTGCTCTTTCTAACTCTGTGAAGAATTGAGTTAAAATTTTGATGGGGATTGCATTGAATCTGTAGATTGCTTTTGGCAAGATGGCTGTATTCTTAGATTTGGTTTGCAAGTATTTTATTGAGAAATATTACATCTGTGTTCATAAGAGATATTGGTTTATAATTTTACTTCCATCTTGGTTCTTTGTGTGGTTTAGATAATAAGGTCACTCTGGCCTTGAGAATTATTAAATCTTCTTTCATTCTTTCAGTTTCTATTTTTGGAATAATTTGAACAGTATCAGCTCTTGTTGAAGGTCTGGTGAATCCATGTGCCCCTGGGCTCATTTGTTTGGGAGAATTTTATTACAGTTTCTATTTCATTAGGGGTTGTAGGTGTGTTTGAATGGCTTATTTGATCTTAATTTAGTTTTGGAAAGGCACATATGTTAATAAATTCACCCATTTCTTTCAGGCATTTCAGCAGGGTAATGCAATTTTCTGTTCATTTCTGTTTCTTTGTTGTCTGTTGTGATATCCTCCCTTTTCACCTCTAATTTTATTAACTTGAATCTTTTTCTTTTGTCTTTTAGTTAACTTGGCTAAGGATTTATCAATCATATTGACTTTCCTTAAGAACCAACTCTTTCATTCATTGATTTGTTGTACTGTTTTGCTTGTTGGTTTCTATTTTGTTGATTTAAGTCCTGAGTTTGATTATGTCTGACCACATAGTCTTTTGGAAGTTTTATCTGTGTGTTGTTGTTCTAGAGTTCTCAGGTGTACCATTGAGTTGCTAATATATTCTTCCATTTTTAGAAATATATCCATTTAGTGTTATAAACTTGACTCTTTAGACTACATTCCTTGTGTCCCATTGGTTTAGGTATTATACTGGCCGGTTTGTGTGTGAACTTGACAGAAGCTAGAGTCATAATACAAAAAGGAGCGTCAGTTTTAAAAATACCTCCAAGCAATCCAGCTATAGGGTATTTTCTCAATTAATACTCAGTAGGGGAGGGACCAGCCCATTTTTGGTAGGGCTATCTCTGGGCTGGTGATCCTGGGTTTTATGAAAAAGGCATGGTGAGCAAGCCAATGGAAGCAAGCCAGTAAGCAACACCCTTCTATGGCCTCTGCTTCAACTCCTGACTTCAGATTCAACCTCTACTTGAGTTTCTGTCCTAACTTCTGGTTATAGTTTACTGTGATCTAGACCTGTCAGCCAAAAATCCCTTTCTTCTCCGCCTGAATTTTTGGTCCTGGTATTTTGTCACAACAATAGAAACCCTGACTAAAACAGGTATGTTGTGCTTTCATATTCATTCAGTTCTAAAATATATTAATTTTCTTCTTGATTTCTGAATTGGCTCATTTTTCATCCAGTAATGCATTGTTCAGTTTCCATAGTTTTCTAAAATTTCTGTTGATGATACCCAGTTTTAATTCATGGCAGTCAGATAGGATAACATGTTTGTATATCTTTTGAGACTTGTTTTATATCTCAGTATGTGGTCAGTTTTAGAGAAAGTCCCATGAGAGCCTGGGAAGAAGGTAAACTCTTTTATATTTAGGTGAAATTTTCTGTAAATATCTGCTAGAGTCACTTACTTTGTAATGTTAGTTAATTCTTCTATTTAGTTTTTGTATGTATGATTTATTTACTGGTGAAAGTTAAGTATTCAGTCCACCACCTATAACCATGTAATGCTCAATGTGTGATTTTAGCTTTAATACTGTTTCTTTATCAGTATTTGTGCTTCTCTGTTTGGTGCACAAATGTTGAGAATTACAAAAACAAGCAAGCAAACAAACAAACAAACAAAAAACAAGGTGGAATTTTTTTTTTTTTTTTTTTGGTGTGTATCTTTCCTGATTAGTTTTGATTTAAGGTCCATTTTTGAAATCTTAAATACACTAGCATGCTTCTTGGGTCTATTTGCTTAGAGGAAGTTTTCCCACTTCTTAATCACATGGTGATGTTTATTCTTGATGTTCTGTGGTATATGCTTTTGGTACCACATTAAGAAAGCTTTTCTTGCTCAGCCTCAGCAGCAGTGGTCGCCATCTGGGTTCCGGGACTCCGCGGGACCTAGGAAATTAGTCTGAACAGGTTAGAGGGTGCGCCAGAGAACCGGACAGCTTCTGGGAAAGGCGGAAGCACAGAGCCACTGAGGCAGCACCCTTGGCGGGCCGCAGACAGCTGGCCACCATCCGGACCAGAGGACAAGTGTCCGCCTGGCTCTGGAGGCAGCCTCAGCCTCAGGAGCAGTGGTCGCCATCTTGGTTCCAGGACTCCCTGGAGCTTAGGAATTTAGCCTGTACAGGTGAGAGTCTGCACCACAGAAGCTGACAGCTTCTGGGAACTGCCAAAACAACACAGCTTCTGAGAAAGGCCCTGTTTTGGGCCTTCTTCTTCGACCAGGAGGAGGTCCAAAAACAAGATATCTGCGCACCTTCCCTGTAAGAGAGCTTGCCAGCAGAGAGTGCTCTGAGCACTGAAACTCAGAGGAGAGAATCTGTCTCCCAGGTCTGCTGATAGACGGTAACAGAATCACCAGAAGAACAATCTCTAAACAGAGTCAACTATAACTACTAACTCCAGAGATTACCAGATGGCGAAAGGTAAACGTAGGAATCCTACTAACAGGAACCAAGACCACTCACCATCATCAGAACCCAGCACTCCCACTTCGCCCAGTCCAGGGCACCCCAACACACCCGAAAACCTAGACCTAGATTTAAAAGCATATCTCATGATGATGGTAGAGGACATCAAGAAGGACTTTAATAAATCACTTAAAGAAATACAGGAGAACACTGCTAAAGAGTTACAAGTCCTTAAAGAAAAACAGGAAAACACAATCAAACAGGTAGAAGTCCTTACAGAAAAAGAGGAAAAAACATACAAACAGGTGATGGAAATGAACAAAACAATACTAGACCTAAAAAGGGAAGTAGACACAATAAAGAAAACTCAAAGTGAGGCAACACTGGAGATAGAAACCCTAGGAAAGAAATCTGGAACCATAGATTTGAGCATCAGCAACAGAATACAAGAGATGGAAGAGAGAATCTCAGGTGCAGAAGATTCCATAGAGAACATCGGCACAACAATCAAAGAAAATGGAAAATGCAAAAATATCCTAACTCAAAATATCCAGGAAATCCAGGACACAATGAGAAGACCAAACCAATGGATAATAGGAGTGGATGAGAATGAAGATTTTCAACTCAAAGGACTAGCAAACATCTTCAACAAAATTATTGAAGAAAACTTCCCAAATATAAAGAAAGAGATACCTATGAACATACAAGAAGCCTACAGAACTCCAAATAGACTGGACCAAAAAAGAAACTCCTCCCGACACATAATAATCAGAACAACAAATGCACTAAATAAAGATAGAATACTAAAAGCAGTAAGGGAAAAAGGTCAAGTAACATACAAAGGCAAGCCTATCAGAATTACACCAGATTTTTCACCAGAGACTATGAAAGCCAGAAGAGCCTGGACAGATGTTATACAGACACTAAGAGAACACAAATTCCAGCCCAGGCTACTATACCCAGCCAAACTCTCAATTACCATAGATGGAGAAACCAAAGTATTCCACGACAAAACCAAATTCACACATTATCTCTCCACGAATCCAGCCCTTCAAAGAATAATAACAGAAAGAAACCAATACAACAATGGGAACAATGCCCTAGAAAAAACAAGAAGGTAATCCCTCAACAAACCTAAAAGAAGACAGCCACAAGAACAGAATGCCAACTTTAACAACAAAAATAACAGGAAGCAACAATTACTTTTCCTTAACATCTCTTAACATCAATGGTCTCAACTCCCCAATAAAAAGACATAGACTAACAAACTGGCTACACAAACAAGACCCAACATTTTGCTGCTTACAGGAGACACATCTCAGAGAAAAAGATAGACACTACCTCAGAATAAAAGGCTGGAAAACAATTTTCCAAGCAAATGGTATGAAGAAACAAGCTGGAGTAGCCATCCTAATATCTGATAAGATTGACTTCCAACCCAAAGTCATCAAAAAAGACAAGGAGGGGCACTTCGTTCTCATCAAAGGTAAAACCCTCCAAGAGGAACTCTCAATTCTGAATATCTATGCTCCAAATACAAGGGCAGCCACATTCATTAAAGAAACTTTAGTAAAGCTCAAAGCACACATTGCACCTCACACAATAATAGTGGGAGACTTCAACACACCACTTTCACCAATGGACAGATCATGGAAACAGAAACTAAACAGGGACACACTGAAACTAACAGAAGTGATGAAACAAATGGATCTGACAGATATCTACAGAACATTTTATCCTAAAACAAAAGGATATACCTTCTTCTCAGCACCTCATGGTACCTTCTCCAAAATTGACCACATAATAGGTCACAAAACAGGCCTCAACAGATTCAAAAATATTGAAATTGTCCCATGTATCCTATCAGATCACCATGCACTAAGGCTGATCTTCAATAACAAAAAAAATAACAGAAAGCCAACACTCACGTGGAAACTGAACAACACTCTTCTCAATGATACCTTGGTCAAGGAAGGAATAAAGAAAGAAATTAAAGACTTTTTAGAGTTTAATGAAAATGAAGCCACAACGTACCCAAACCTTTGGGACACAATGAAAGCATTTCTAAGAGGGAAACTCATAGCTCTGAGTGCCTCCAAGAAGAAACAGGAGAGAGCACATACTAGCAGCTTGATAACACATCTAAAAGCTCTAGAAAAAAAGGAAGCAAATTCACCCAAGAGGAGTAGACTGCAGGAAATAATCAAACTCAGGGGTGAAATCAACCAAGTGGAAACAAGAAGAACTATTCAAAGAATTAACCAAACGAGGAGTTGGTTCTTTGAGAAAATCAACAAGATAGATAAACCCTTAGCTAGACTCACTAAAGGGCACAGGGACAAAATCCTAATTAACAAAATCAGAACTGAAAAGGGAGACATAACAACAGATCCTGAAGAAATCCAAAACACCATCAGATCCTTCTACAAAAAGCTATACTCAACAAAACTGGAAAACCTGGACGAAATGGACAAATTTCTGGATAGATACCAGGTACCAAAGTTGAATCAGGATCAAGTTGACCTTCTAAACAGTCCCATATCCCCTAAAGAAATAGAAGCAGTTATAAATAGTCTCCCAACCAAAAAAAGCCCAGGACCAGACGGGTTTAGTGCAGAGTTCTATCAGACCTTCAAAGAAGATCTAATTCCAGTTCTTCACAAACTTTTTCACAAGATAGAAGTAGAAGGTACTCTACCCAACTCATTTTATGAAGCCACTATTACTCTGATACCTAAACCACAGAAAGATCCAACAAAGATAGAGAACTTCAGACCAATTTCTCTTATGAATATTGATGCAAAAATCCTCAATAAAATTCTCGCTAACCGAATCCAAGAACACATTAAAGTAATCATCCATCCTGACCAAGTAGGTTTTATTCCAGGGATGCAGGGATGGTTTAATATAGGAAAATCCATCAATGTAATCCATTATATAAACAAACTCAAAGACAAAACCACATGATCATCTCGTGAGATACAGAAAAAGCATTTGACAAGATCCAACACCCATTCATGATAAAAGTTCTGGAAAGATCAGGAATTCAAAGTCCATACCTAAACATGATAAAAGCAATCTACAGCAAACCAGTAGCCAACATCAAAGTAAATGGAGAGAAGCTGGAAGCAATCCCACTAAAATCAGGGACTAGGCAAGGCTGCCCACTTTCTCCCTACCTTTTCAACATAGTACTTGAAGTATTAGCCAGAGCAATTAGACAACAAAAGGAGATCAAGGGGATACAAATTGGAAAGGAGGAAGTCAAAATATCACTTTTTGCAGATGATATGATAGTATATATAAGTGACCCTAAAAATTCCACCAGAGAACTCCTAAACCTGATAAACAGCTTCGGTGAAGTAGCTGGATATAAAATTAACTCAAACAAGTCAATGGCCTTTCTCTACACAAAGAATAAACAGGCTGAGAAAGAAATTAGGGAAACAACACCCTTCTCAATAGTCACAAATAATATAAAATATCTCGGCGTGACTCTAACTAAGGAAGTGAAAGATCTGTATGATAAAAACTTCAAGTCTCTGAAGAAAGAAATTAAAGAAGATCTCAGAAGATGGAAAGATCTCCCATGCTCATGGATTGGCAGGATCAACATTGTAAAAATGGCTATTTTGCCAAAAGCAATCTACAGATTCAATGCAATCCCCATCAAAATTCCAACTCAATTCTTCAACGAATTAGAAGGAGCAATTTGCAAATTCATCTGGAATAACAAAAAACCTAGGATAGCAAAAACTCTTCTCAAGGATAAAAGAACCTCTGGTGGAATCACCATGCCTGACCTAAAGCTTTACTACAGAGCAATTGTGGTAAAAACTGCATGGTACTGGTATAGAGACAGACAAGTAGACCAATGGAATAGAATTGAAGACCCAGAAATGAACCCACACACCTATGGTCACTTGATCTTCGACAAGGGGGCTAAAACCATCCAGTGGAAGAAAGACAGCATTTTCAACAATTGGTGCTGGCACAACTGGTTGTTATCATGTAGAAGAATGCGAATCGATCCATACTTATCTCCTTGTACTAAGGTCAAATCTAAATGGATCAAAGAACTTCACATAAAACCAGAGACACTCAAACTTATAGAGGAGAAAGTGGGGAAAAGCCTTGAAGATATGGGCACAGGGGGAAAATTCCTGAACAGAACAGCAATGGCTTGTGCTGTAAGATCGAGAATTGACAAATGGGACCTAATGAAACTCCAAAGTTTCTGCAAGGCAAAAGACACCGTCAGTAAGACAAAAAGACCACCAACAGATTGGGAAAGGATCTTTACCTATCCTAAATCAGATAGGGGACTAATATCCAACATATATAAAGAACTCAAGAAGGTGGACTTCAGAAAAGCAAATAACCCCATTAAAAAATGGGGCTCAGAACTGAACAAAGAATTCTCACCTGAGGAATACCGAATGGCAGAGAAGCACCTGAAAAAATGTTCAACATCCTTAATCATCAGGGAAATGCAAATCAAAACAACCCTGAGATTCCACCTCACACCAGTCAGAATGGCTAAGATCATAAATTCAGGTGACAGCAGATGCTGGCGAGGATGTGGAGAAAGTGGAACACTCCTCCATTGTTGGTGGGATTGCAGGCTTGTACAACTACTCTGGAAATCCGTCTGGTGGTTCCTCAGAAAATTGGACATAGTACTACCGGAGGATCCAGCAATACCTCTCCTGGGCATATATCCAGAAGATGCCCCAACTGGTAAGAAGGACACATGCTCCACTATGTTCATAGCAGCCTTATTTATAATAGCCAGAAACTGGAAAGAACCCAGATGCCCCTCAACAGAGGAATAGATACAGAAAATGTGGTACATCTACACAGTGGAGTACTACTCAGCTATTAAAAAGAATGAATTTATGAAATTCCTAGCCAAATGGATGGACCTGGAGGGCATCATCCTGAGTGAGGTTACACATTCACAAAGGAACTCACACGATATGTACTCACTGATAAGTGGATATTAGCCCAAAACCTAGGATACCCAAGATATAAGATACAATTTCCTAAACACATGAAACTCAAGAAAAATGAAGACTGAAGTGTGGACACTATGCCCCTCCTTAGAAGTGGGAACAAAACACCCTTGGAAGGAGTTACAGAGACAAAGTTTGGAGCTGAGATGAAAGGATGGACCATGTAGAGACTGCCTTATCCAGGGATCCACCCCATAATCAGCATCCAAACGCTGACACCATTGCATACACTAGCAAGATTTTATCGAAAGGACCCAGATGTAGCTGTCTCTTGTGAGACTATGCCGGGGCCTAGCAAACACAGAAGTGGATGCTCACAGTCAGCTAATGGATGGATCACAGGGCTCCCAATGGAGGAGCTAGAGAAAGTACCCAAGGAGCTAAAGGGATCTGCAACCCTATAGGTGGATCAACATTATGAACTAACCAGTACCCCGGAGCTCTTGACTCTAGCTGCATATGTATCAAAAGATGGCCTAGTCGGCCATCACTGGAAAGAGAGGCCCATTGGACACGCAAACTTTATATGCCCCAGAACAGGGGAACGCCAGGGCCAAAAAGGGGGAGTGGGCGTGTAGGGGAGTGGGGGTGGGTGGGTATGGGGGACTTTTGGTATAGCATTGGAAATGTAAATGAGCTAAATACCTAATAAAAAAATAATTTAAAAAAAAAAGAAAGCTTTTCTTAACTGTATATCTTAAGCATTTCCTCTAATTTTAAGGAGTTTTACAATTCAATGATTTGCATTTAATTTTATGATCCATTTTCATTTATTTTCTATCTTTTGAGGTTTACACCATCTTCATCCCTCATTTTTCCAAAGAGTATTTAACTTTTCCATTACAGTTTCAATAAACTTTCCCTTCACAGTGCTCTATATTTTGACACATGCACATATTGGATATGAACTCATTTCTCTATGTGTATGTGTCCATTTCTCTATTCTCCATAAACTTTGAATTTACTTTTCAATCAATATCATAATATTTTTCATGCACCAAATATAATTAGTGTAATTTAAAAGATTCAACTTATTTTAATCTAGTGAAATCAATTTTATAAATTACTTAATATAAATATTGAAATAAAATAAAGACCAGAACAAGTTTTTTATTCCATTTTTGAAGTTTCAACATTATATTTAAGTTTTATTTTAAGTGATGTTAATTACAACATTTGAAGTGGCACATCTAACTCCACAGTAAATGGAAGACTCTCTAATATATCCATCGTACTGCTAAAAAATAGACTGATGAGGCTATAGCAGAAGTCAGTTTAGATCCCCAGTGTTTTCAAGATATGACTACAATCAATTGCCTAGCTCAGAGTTGGAGAACCTGGAAGCTTTCATACTCTGGTGCAAAGGCAGGGGAAAAAAAGGGAATCAGATGAAGAAAGAGGAGGTTGTATGGGGGGTGGAGAAGGGAAAAGAAAAGAAGAGGAAAGAAAAACAAGGCACATTGCAACACAATAAAAAGTTGCTCTGAATGACTGGCTCAATCATTTTCATCCTCTACACCCTAAAATGGAAATATAAATAGAAATAAATAATAAAAGAAATAGATCATAATACCCTGAAAACTATTTGGTATAAACAGGTGTCTGATGAGCTAGAATGGGAACAATGCATAAAGAGCTGTTTACAAGTTTCTTTCACATAGGTGCGTGCATGATCTTCAACAGTTAGGATAAGCATACCAAGGTTGTATGCTCACAAAGTCACATTTTTATCAGTAGAGCTATCAGATTTACAATAGGCCTGAAAATTCACATATTCCACTTCCAGAATGACATCTCTAGAGAGATCCTCTCCAACTTGTGTCTATAGTTAGAAGGACCCTTTCTGGAGTGGGGTTTCTGCTGTATGTCTGATATAGAAAATCCCTTAAAGTCAAGTCATCCTTACTCTGGAGGTCTTTCATGTTTTTTAGCATTCTAGCATCCCAAACATACAGCATTTAAAGGTACACTAAATTCTTAGTGTAGATATGCTGCAAAAATCATAAAATTGATGGTTGTATAATATTCATTCATATTTGAAATTCTGTCCTAAACCAAGCTTGGGATTGCCACATTGACATACTTGCCATCAAGTAAAGATGACATCATTAGTGTGTTATCTGACTTTAGGGTCTTAGTGTACCTTAAGATGATGATTAAAGTTTCATACAGGTATTCGATCAGACATATATTTAGATGTATCATTTGTTTAATACAATGATTTTTAAATTCAACTGGCATATGTATTATTAATTTTTGGATAGTTGTAAAAATCTCAAATGTGATGTAAAACTGAAAGAATAGTAAAATTGCTATATGTGGAAAAAAGAATGTAGACTTTTGTTTTTGTGATTTCAACTCTCTCTGTGTGTGTGTGTGTACATGTATGTGTGTATTCACCTTAGGACATTACTGTATATTGTGAAAAAATGTTTCTTGTGCTTTGACAGAAATTCTTTAAAACAGTTATATCAATTTGTTACCAATAGAGTTCTTTGTTTAGCTCTATGGTCTGGGAGCAGAGCATATTTCCTAATTTAATTAGATCTCTGATTCATTTCATTGAGATTCTGTAGCCTTTTCCTTATTCAGCTTCTGCATATTTTTGGACCTATACCTGGTGATAATCATTAATCTATGTTTATCCTTATTCATGTGCTGTGGGTGATATAAACACAGCACACACCCTTCACAAACACAGCAATTTGACCTACATGTGTGTAATTGCTCACAAATAACGAAAGAAGATCTTCTAAGTTGGAATTACAGGCAGTTGTCTGGTGTGGGCCTAGCCAGAAATTATACATGTACCCTCTGGAAAAACACAAAGCTCTTCATTACTGGGATATCCCTTCAGTCTCTCATTCTTTTTAGTGGATAATTAATGTTTAGTATGTACCTGCTGTGGCTTGTATACTAATAAGACTGATTTCATTATATTTTTCTTTATTCTAAAATCTTGCTAAACTGTCTGGGATTTTTGTTTTTTTGTTTTTGTTGTTGTTTATGTTTGTTTATTTTTTTAGTTTTAAAATTCTCGATAATGTCATTTAGAAGTGAATGAACCTTTCCTTTCACACATTATATATTTTTATTTTATTTGATATTTTCTTTATTTACATTTCAAATGCTATTCCGCAAGTTTCCTATACCCTCCTCCCACCCTGCTCCCCTACCCACCAACTCCCATGTATTGGTCCTGGCATTACCCTGTACTGGGGCATATAAAGTTTACAAGACCAAGGGGCCTCTCTTTTCAATGATGGCCGACTAGGCCATCTTCTGCTACATATGCACCTAGAGACATGAGCTCTGGGGGTACTGGTTAATTCATATTCTTGTTCCACCTTTAGGGTTGCAGACCCCTTCAGCTCCTTGGATACTTTCTCTAGCTCCTCCATTGGGGGCCCTGTGTTCCATCCTATAGATGACTGTGAGTATACACTTCTGTATTTGCCAGGCACTGGCATAGCCTCACATGAGACAGCCATATCATGGTCCCTTCAGCAAAACCTTGCTGGCATATGCAATAGTGTCTGGGTTTGGTTGCTGATTATGGGGTGGGTCCCCAGGTGGTATAGTCTCTGAATGGTCCATCTTTTCGTCTTAGCTCCAAACTTTGTCTCTGTAACTCCTTCCATGGGTATATTGTTCCCTATTCTAAGGAGGAATGAAATATACACACCTTGATCTTCCTTCTTCTTGATTTTCTTGTGTTATGCAAATTGTATCTTGGGTATTCTAAGTTTCTGAGCTAATATCCACTTATCAGTGAGTGCATATCAAGTGACTTCTTTTGTGGTTGGGTTACCTCACTCAGGATGATATCCTCCAGATACATCCATTTGCCCAAGAATTTCATAAATTCATTCTTTTTAATAGCTGAGTAGTACCCCCATTGTGTAAATGTAACATATTTTCTGTATCCATTCCTCTGTTGAGGAACATCTGGGTTCTTTCCAGCTTCTGGCTATTATAAATAAGGCTGCTATGAACATTGTGGAGCATGCGTCCTTGTTACCCATTGGAACATCTTCTGTATATATGCCCAAGAGAGGTATTGCTGGATCTTCCTGTAGTACTATGTTCAATTTTCTGAGGAACCACCAGACTGACTTCCAGAGTGGTTGTACAAGCTTGCAATCCCACCAGCATTGGAGGAGTGTTCCTCTTTCTCTACATCTTTGCCAACATCTGCTGTCACCTGAATTTTTGATCTTAGTCATTCTGACTGGTGTGTGGTGGAATCTCAGGGTTGTTTTGATTTGCATTTCCCTGATCATTAAGAATGTTGAACATTATTTTCAGGTGCTTCTCAGCCATTCGGTATTTATTAGTTGAGAATTCTTTGTTTAGCTCTGTACCCCATTTTTTAATGGGGTTATTTGAATTTCTGGAGTCCAGCTCCTTGAGCTCTTTGTATATATTGGATATTAGTCCACTATCAGATTTAAAATTGGTAAAAATCCTTTCACAATCTGTTGGTGGCCTTTTTGTCATATTGACACTATCTTTTGCCTTATAGCAGCTTTGCAATTTTATGAGGTCCCATTTGTCAATTCTTGATCTTACAGCACTAGCCATTGCTGTTCTGTTTAGGAATCTTTCCCCTGTGCCCATATCTTCGAGGCTTTCCCCCACTTTCTCCTCTATAAATTTCAGTGTCTCTGGTTTTATACACATTATATTTTTATGAGTTCTCATATTGGCTTATTCTCTTGCCTATACTTTTTAAACAATGTTTTGTGTCATAGTTAGCAAAAGGTGTCAGTCTTTCCTTGTGCCTTCACTTACGAGGATATCTACCAGCGTTCATTTTGATGTATCACCTCAACATCAGGAACTTAATATATAGTCTATTGTTTTCCATCACTACATTTCCATGTAAATGTTATAAATGTGTGAATGTGTGTTAAATTTTGTCACATGATATCTTTGTTCTTGAAAGTTGTAATTCTTTACCATGTAAATACGGAAGACTAAGGTTTTGTTTTTGTTTTTTGTTTGTTTGTTTGTTTGTTTGTTTGTTTGAAACATCATTGCCGACATGGAACAATACATTCTGAGTTGTGGCAATTAACTCGTTGGCAATATTCTATATGTATATTACTATTTTGCATCAAAGTTCAGGGGAGATATTGCTCTGATTTACTTCTTTAATCTAAGATCTCTACCTGCTTCTGGAATTTCCTTTTGGTTTTATAACGTAACTTAGTAAATTCTATCTCTGTTGTGATTTGCCAGAAGATATAAGGTATAACTTACACTTTCATTATTACATATTTGTTGGAACTCACAAATAGCAAAACAATTCTTTGGAGGAAGTTTTAAAATTATGAAATAATTTTCCTTTATAGATAGAAGGTTACTCCAATCAAATATTTCATAGCAATACATTTTTATCATTGTTCTTTTCCAAAAAGGCATATGTATCTAAGGTTTATCTATGCTTAAGTCCTCACAAACTTTGATGACATTTTTTGTATATTCAAATTAACGCTGTTCTAGTTTGTGTTTTCCATACAACCCCCTCCTTGACCTAAAAATAGTTTAATATCCTTGTTTTTGAAAATATTCTGTCTTCCTTATCATTTGTATTGCTGTGAAGAGACTCCACAATAACTCTTATAGGGAAAATATTTAATTGGGGCTGGTTTATAGTTCAGAGCTTAGTACATTGAAATTATAGTGAGGAACATGGCAACATGAAGGCTGACACAGTACGGGACAGGGAATTGAATCCAGGGTTATACTTCAAGTTTAAAGCTATCCTGGACTATGAGAGGTTCTACATCAAGAATAGTGTGATGTCACACAAAGAAAGAAAATTTAAGAACAATGAATCAGTTATATCTATACATTTTTTTCTTAACATTTTTTTCTTCATTCCAGAATGCTTTTTATTTATTCTTTCTACTCTTCTAATAGGTTCCTGTGCATATTTCTTAGGCTATATATGCTGGTAACTAATAATTTTGGGTTTCAAAATCATGTGAATATTTTACATTTACTTTATCCTTCATGTCCTGCTTAGTTGCAGCCATCAGCTACATATGAAATAAAATCATCTGAGGCAGGAGTCTCAATTGAGGCACTGCACCATGCACATTGCCCTGTAGCATCATTATAAGAGGTTGTCTTAACTGTTGATTAATATGGGATGGACCAGCCCAGTGTGGGCAATCCTAATACCCAAATGAGCCAGGGATGTATAAAAAGCTAGCTGAGCATAAACTCTAGAGGGAACTCATAAGCAGTGTTTCTCCATGAATATTGCATCAGTTCTTAGTTGAGTTCCTGACCTGACATCACTTCATGAAAGTCCATGACCTGGAAGCGTAAACCAATTAAACCTCCCCTAAGTTGAATCTTTTTGTCAGTGTGTCTTATCAAAGCAGCAGTGATGGAACTAGAATACATAATGGGGCTTCAGATTCTTCTTGGACAGTCCTTCAATCACTTCTAAGAAACATACTATCATTCTTATCAGTTTTATTTTATAGCAAAGCATCACTTTCATGTGTATATTGTTATACTAGTCTTCAATTTTAGGGAATGTATTCTTTTTGCTGACCGTTGCTATACTTTTTAGAAGAGGGTCTTATTACTTTATCTATGTTGGATTTAAACTCAGAGGCTGAAGCAACTGTTTTACTTCAGGCTCCAAACTGGTACTGTTAATGCATGCCATCACACTAGGCTTTGAAGATTACTCTGATGTATAAAGGCATAATATTTCTGACATAATGACT
The DNA here is from genome assembly GCF_000001635.26 of Mus musculus. Classification (NCBI taxonomy): domain Eukaryota; kingdom Metazoa; phylum Chordata; class Mammalia; order Rodentia; family Muridae; genus Mus; species Mus musculus. Next base: position 27,171,468 of record NC_000084.6, on the reverse strand, counting down.
TAGGGAATTCTACTTCCTAATCCATGAGTTCCCACTTATCCCTTTTCTGCTTCTACTAATTCTGATGTTGGATTTATTGATTGAGATTATTTGCCAATTATACAACTCTCACATTTCTCTTTAGTTCCTTTTTATTTGTATTTATTTGGTTAAGAGTCCATTATGGGGGGGATAACATGTCATCTTTTTAAAGTATTGTGATAATTGCATATTGAAATGATTTCTTCATTATAGGTGCCTTAAAATCTTTGTTGAATAACTCCTGTCTGTCTCTCTCTCTGTCTCTGTCTCTCTCTCTGTCTTCTGATAATTCATTTGTTTGAGATCTTCTGTGTCCTGATGTGACAGGTGCTTTTCTGGTGAATCCATCACATTGTTTTTCACAATATCACAAGACTAAAATTCATTTAATCCTTTTATATCAGCTGCCATTCTGCAACAATGAAAGATGAAATTTTCACCCAATTTCTGTCCAATATGGATAGAAGTTCAAGTTTTTCAATAACTTCTTTCGCTTTTTTTGTAAAAAAAAAAAAAAAAGAAGAAGAAGAAAAAAAGAAAAGAAAAAGAAAAAAATTACTTATTTACATTCCAAATGTTGCCCCTTTCCAGGTCCCCGCTCCAAGAATTCTTCACTTGATACCCCCTCTCCTTTGCCTCTGAGAGGGTGCTTTCCCACACACTCCACCCATCAACTTTCACCTCACTCCCTCCTCACCCCGCTTCCCTAGGGCATTGAGTCTCTACAGGATTAGGTGAATCCTCTCCCACTGAGGACAGACAGTATTCTACATATATGCAGGTTGTCACAGACCAGTCCATATATGTTCTTTAGTTGGTGACTTAGTGGCTCAGAGGTCCCAGTTATCCAGATAAGTTGGTACTGTTGGTCTTTTTATGGGGATGCTATCCCCTTGAGCTCAAATTTTTGACCTAGAATTGTTCTTGTCTAAAGGAAATGTAGGGACAAAGTAATGGAGTAGAGATTGAAAGAAAGGCCATCCAGCGACTAGCCCAATTCAGAATCCATCCCATTGGTAAGCAAGAAAACCTGACACTACTACTGAGGCCTTGCTGTGCTTGCAGACAGGAGCCTTCTGTCCTCTGAGGGACCCTGTCAGCAGTTGACTGAAACAAACACAGATATAGCCAACCATTGGACTGATGCTGGGGGAGAAAATTGAAGAGCTCCAATACATTTTTGTTGGTATCCAGAGTGAGGAAATGGTTCTAATGTAGAATGTTGTTACACAGCTCTTTGATGGAAATGGTTTACTCTGGACATATTCACCACAGCATAAAGGCTGCTGCTTCCTTTGGGCAATCATCAAAATCCTAAATTCACACAAGATAACGTGTATACAATGCTTAGGAGATGAATAGGTGCATCATAACTGTTGGGAGATCATCAGAGCCAGGATATTCCAATCATCACAAATGCTGTGAAAATAAACAAGGAGTACCCTCCTTTATACCCAACAAGGATTGAAGTTCCTTCTCCTTTCTTTCCTTTCCTGACAGCCTGTTAGTAGAGACACTGATCCACCACAGTATAACTTCCTGAGTCTAGATTTCAACTGAGTCCAGGATTTCAATCCTTTCTTTGCACTCTGGGGTCACTTATGGTGTGTGTGTGTGTGTGTGTGTGTGTGTGTGTGTGTGTGTGTGTGTGAGAGAGAGAGAGAGAGAGAGAGAGAGAGAGAGAGAGAGAGAGAGAGAGAGAGAGAATATTGGGAGACTATGGTAGCCATTTATTTATTTTTAAGTTGTCCACATCCCTATTTAGTCTCTTTCTGCTGACAGGACTAGAGGGAGTTTGTTTTTATTGGGGCTTATTGACTATGCATGTTTGACATTTCCAGGTTAACAGCTTCTTTATCTCTAGCTCTGGATTGTATGAAATCCCAACGAATTCAGGAAACCTGTAATCATGTATTTTTTAGTCACAAGGCAACTGTTCTAACGCCTTTTTCCTTCAACTCTCAAAGTTTGTTAATATTTGTCTTACATATAACATAGGGTTTTTAGTTGTACTTGGAATAAAGAATTTCAATTCTGACTACCACAGGCAGAAAAGTACTTGATATTTTATTTATTTTCCTTACTCTAGTTATCTAGAAAATAACTTATTCTTCTTCTGTGGGTGCGAACACTTTTGTGTGTTCAAGTGTGTCTGTGTGTGTGTGTGTGTGTGTGTGTGTGTGTTACATTTCCTATTAGTTCTCTGTTCAGTAATTTGTTCTTCATGTAAAAGTATCATTTCTGGGATTGATTAAGCTCTTTCTTTCTCACTTCCCTAATATTCTGTAATGTTGTTTACATGTAATATACTAGTAATTTCTTTCTTGGTGCTTAAAATAGACTTAGTAAGCAGTATAAACCTTGGTAGGAGCAACTAATGGTAAAAAAAATTGAATTGGGAACATCAGGGATTTAAAATAATATGAGTTATTAGAAACTACAAAGTATAAGTACACTTGTACAGCATTATTTTGCATGAAACATGTTGGGTTAGCCATTTCCTACCAGAGATTTGATCATTTTCATAACTTGGCAAATGCTTGGTAATAATAATGTTTCACACTAAAGACAGTTGCACTTAAATATACTAATATATTCTCTTGTGATATCTTGTGATTTGATAAATATATATTCCCTGTCCCTGATTCTGGAATAGTTTGTTGGCTAACAATTCACATGACAAAACTAGAAACTGTCTTCTTTCTTTCTTTCTTTCTTTCTTTCTTTCTTTCTTTCTTTCTTTCTTTCTTTCTTTCTTCCTTCCTTCCTCCCTCCCTCCCTCCCTTCCTTCCTTCCTTCCTTCCTTCCTTCCTTTTTAAAAAAATTCCGGGGACTACGGAGGGTGAGCAAGCAGACTGCAGAAGCCACACAGCTTCTGGGACAGGCAGAAGCAACACAACTTCTGGGACAGACCCCATTTCAGGCTCCAGACACCTGGGCACCATCCCCGCCAGAGGAGAGTTGGCCTCCTGGGAGGGCTCTGACCAGCAGAGCAGATGAGGAAGCCATCGTGTATCCCAGGTCCCTCTGAGACCAGTCTGTGCAGGTGAGTGCACAGACTTCAGAGGAAACACATCTGGGACAGGCCCTGTTTCAGGCCTTAATCTTCAGCTAGGAGGCAGGTCTGAACTCCAGACCTCATTGCACCTTCCCCACTAGAGGAGAGCTTGCCTGCAGAGAGTGCTATGACCACTGAGACTCAGAAGAGAGCTGGATTCCCAGGACTACTGACAGAGGCTAACAGAATCACAGGAGGAACAAGATCCAGCCAGAGACAACTATAACAACTAATGCTAGAGATTACCAGATGGTGAAAGGCAAATGTAAGATCTTACTAACAGAAACCAAGACCACTCACCATCATCAGAAGCCAGCACTCCCACCTCAGCCATTCCTGAATACCCCAATACAATGGAAAAGCAAGATTCGGATTTAAAATCATATTTCATGATGCTGGTAGAGGACTTTAAGAAGGGCATTAATAACTCACTTAAAAAAATAAAGGAGAACACTGCTAAAAAGGTAGAAATCCTTGAAGAGGAAACAAAAAAAATTCCATTAAAGAATTACAGGAAAACACAACCAAACAGGTGATGAAATTGAAGAAAACCATCCAAGACCTAAAAAGGGATGTAGAAACAATAAAGAAAACCCAAAGTGAGATAACTCTGGAGATAGAAATCCTAGGAAAGAAATCAGGAACCATAGATGCGAGCATCAGCAACAGAATACAAAAGATGGAGGAGAGAATCTCAGGTGCAGATGATTCCATAGAGAACATGGGCACAACAATCAAAAAAAATGCAAAATGCAAAAAAGATCCTAACTCAAAACATCCAGGAAATCAAAGACACAATGAGAAGATCAAACCTACTGATAATAGGAGTAGATGAGAATGAAGATTTTCAACTTAAAGGTCCAGCAAATATCTTCAAAAAAATTATAGAAAAAAGCTTCCCATACCTAAAGAAAGAGATGCCCATGAACATACAAGAAGCCTACAGAATTCCAAATAGACTGGGCCAGAAAAGAAATTCCTCCCGACATATACCAATCAGAACAACAAATGCACTAAATAAAGATAGAATACTAAAAGCAGTAAGGGAAAAGGTCAAGTAACATATAAAGGCAAGTCTATCAGAATTACACCAGACTTCTCAACAGAGAGTATGAAAGCCAGAAGATCCTGGACAGATGTTATACAGACACTAAGAGAACACAAATACCAGCCCAGGCTACGATACCCAGCAAAACTCTCAATTACCATACATGGAGAAACCAAGGTATTACATGATAAAATCAAACTCACACAATATCTTTCCACGAATCTAGCCCTTCAAAGGAAAATAAAGGGAAAACACCAACACAAGGATGGAAACTATACCCTAGAAAGGCAAGAAAATAATCCTTATACAAACCTAAAAGAAGACAACTGCAAGAACAGAATCCCAACTTTAACAACAAAAATAACAGGACACAACAATTGCTTTTCTTTAAGTTCTCATAACATCAATGGACTCAATTTCCCAATAAAAGACATAGACTAATAGACTGGCTAAATAAACAGGACCCAACATTTTGTTGCTTATAGGAAACCCATCTCAGGGAAAAAGGCAGACATTACCTCAGAGTGAAAGGCTGGAAAACAATTTTCCAAGCAAACAGTCTAAAGAAACAAGCTGGAGTAGCCATTCTAATATCGAATAAAATTGACTTCCAACCCAAAGTTTTCAAAAAAGACAAGGAGGGGCACTTCATACTCATCAAAGGTAAAATCTACCAAGATGAACTCTCAGTTCTGACTATCTATGCTCCAAATGCAAGGCCAGCCACATTCATTAAATAAACTTTAGTAAAGGTTAAAGCACACATTGCACCTCACACAATAATAGTAGGAGACTTCAACATCCACTCTCACCAATGGACAGATCATGGAAACAGAAACTAAACAGAGACACATGGACTCTAATAGAAGTTATGAAACAAATGGATTTAATAGATATCTACAGAACATTTTATCCTAAAACAAAAGTATATACATTCTTCTCAGCACCTCATGGTACCTCTTCCAAAATTGACCATATAATCAGTCTCCAAACAGGCCTCAACAGATACAAAAATATTGCAATTATCCCATGCATCCTATCTGATCACCACAGACTAAGACTGATCATCAATAACAACATAAATAATAAAAAGCCAATATTCACATGGAAACTGAACAACACTCTACTCAACGATTCCTTGTTCAAGGATGAAATAAAGAAAGAAATTCAAGACTTTTTAGAGTTTAAGGAAAATGAAGCCACAACATACCAAAACTTATGGGTCACAATGAAGGCAGTCCTAAGAGGAAAACTCATAGCCATGAGTGCCTCCAAAAAGAAACTAGAGAGAATATACACTAGCAGGCTGACAGCATAGCTAGAAGCTCTAGAACTAAAGGAAGCAAATTCACCCTAGAGGAGTAGACATCAGGAAATAATCAAGCACAGGGCTGAAATCAACCAAGTGGAAACAAAAAGAACTATTCAAAGAATCAACCAAACCAGGAGCTGGTTCTTTGAGAAAAATCAACAAGATAGAAAACTCTTAGCCAGACTAAATAGAGGGCACAGTATCCTAATTATCATAATCAGAAATGAAAAAGAAGACATAACAACAGAACCTGAGGAAATCCAAAACATCATCAGATCTTACTACAAAAGGCTATACTCAAAAAAAACAGGAAAACCTGGATGAAATGGACAACTTCCTAGACAGATACCAGGTACCAAAGTTAAATCAGGATCAGATTAACGATCTAAACAGTCCCATTTCCCCTAAAGAAATAGAAGCAGTCATCAATAGTCTCCCAACCAAAAAAGCCCAGGACCAGATGGGTTTAGTGCAGAGTTCTATAAGACCTTCAAAGAAGACCTAATTTCAGTTCTTCTCAAACTATTCCACAAACTAGAAATAGATAGTACTCTACCCAATTCATTCTATGAATCCACAATTACTCTGATACATAAATCACACAAAGATCCAACAAAGAATGAGAACTTCAGATCAATTTCCCTTATGAATATCGATGCAAAAATACTCAATAAAATCCTCTCAAACAAAATCCAAGAACACATCTAAATGATCATCCATCATGACCAAGTAGGCTTCAGCCCAGGGATGCAGGGATGGTTTAATATACGGAAATCCATCAACGTAATCCACTATATAAACAAACTCAAAGACAAAAACCACGTGATCATCTCATTAGATGCTGAGAAATCAGTTGACAAAATCCAACCCTTTCATTATAAAAGTCTTGGAAAGATCAGGAATTCAAGGCTAAACGTAATAAAAGCAATATAAAGCAAACCAGTAGCCAACAACAAACTAAATGGAAAGAAACTCAAAGCAATCCCACTAAATTCAGGGACTAGACAAGGCTGCCCACTTTCTCCCTACCTGTTCAAAATAATACTTGAAGTCCTAGCCAGAGCAATTCGAGAACAAAAGTAGATCAAGGGGGATACAAATCGGAAAGGAAAAAGTCAAAATATCACTATTTGCAGATGATATGATAATAAATATAAGTGACCCTAAAAATTCCACCAGAGAACCCCTAGACCTGATAATCAGCTTCAGTGCAGTAGCTAGATATAAAATTAACTCAAATAAAGCAATGGTCTTTGTCTATACAAAGGATTAAAAGGCTGAGAAAGAAGTTAGGGAAACAACACCCTTCATAATAGTCAAAAAAATATAAAATACCTTGGTGTGACTCTAACTAAGGAAGTAAAAGATCTGTATGATAAGAACTTCAAGAAAGAAACTCAGAAGATAGAAAGATCTCCCATGCTCATGGATTGGCAAGATTAATATAGTAAAAATGGCTACCTTGCTGAAAGAAATCTACAGATGCAATGCAATCTCTCTCAAAATCCAACTCAATTCTTCACTGAGTTAGAAAGGGCAATGTGCAAATTCAATGGAATAACAAAAAACCTAAGATAGCAAAAACTATTCTCAACAATAGAAGAACTTCTGGTAGAATAACCATGCTTGACCTCAACTGTACTACAGAGCAATTGTGATAAAAAACTGCGTGGTACTGGTACAGCAACAGACAGGTAGATCAATGGAATAGAATTGAAGACCCAGAAATTAATCCACACACCTATGGTTACTTGATCTTTGACAAAGGAGCTAAAACCATTAAGTGGAAAAAGACAGCATTTTCAATAAATGGTGCTGGCAGAACTGGCAGATATCATTTATAAGAATTTGAATTGATCCATTCTTATCACCTTGTACAAATCTCAAGTCTAAGTGGATCAAAGAATTCCAAATAAAAACAGAGACATTGAAATTTATAGAGGAGGAAGTGGGGGAAAGCCTCAAAGATATGTGCACAGGGGAAAAAAATCCTAAACAAAACAGCAATGGCTTGTGCTGTAAGATCAAGAATTGACAAATGGGACCTCATAAAATTTCAAAGCTTCTGTAAGGCAAAAAACACTGCCAATAAGACAAAAAAAGGCCACCAAAAGATTGTGAAAGAATTTTTACCAATTCTAAATCTGATAGGGGACTAATATCCAATATATACAAAGAGCTCAAGTTGCTGGACTTCAGAAATTTAAATAACCCCATTAAAAATGGGGTTCAGAGCTAAACAAAGAATTCTAAGCTGAGGAATACTGAAGGGCTGAGAAGCACCTGAAAAAAATTTTAACATCCTTAATGATCAGGGAAATGCAAATCAAAACAACCTAGAGAATTCACCTCACACCAGTCAGAATGGCTAAGATCAAAAATTCAGGTGACAGCAGATGTTGGCAAAGATGTGGAGAAAGAGGAAGACTCCTCCAATGCTGGTGGGATTGCAAGCTTGTACAACCACTCTGGAAGTCAGTCTGGTGGTTCCTCAGAAAATTGAACATAGTACTACAGGAAGATCCAGCAATACCTCTCCTGGGTATTTACCCAGAAGATGTTCCAACTGGATATAAGGACACATGCTCCACTATGTTTATAGCAGCCTTATTTACAATAGCCAGAAGCTGGAAAGTACCCAGATGTCCCTCAGCAGAGAAATGGATACAGAAAATGTGTTACATTTACACAATGGGGGTACTACTCAGCTAGTAAAAACAATGAATTTTTGAAATTCTTGGGCAAATGGATGTAGCTGTAGGATATCATCCTGAGTGAGGTAACCCAATCACAAAAGAAGTCACTTGATATGATAAGTGGATAATAGCCCAGAAACTTAGAATACCCAAGATACAATTTGCATAACACAAGAAAATCAAGAAGAAGGAAGACCAAGGTGTGGACACTTCATTGCTCCTTAGAATAGGGAACAAAATAGCCATGGGAGGAGTTACAGAGAAGAAGTTTTGAGTTAAGAAGAAAAGATGGACCATCTAGAGACTACCCCACCGGGAGATCCATCCCATAATCAGCCATCAAACCCTGATACTATTGCATATGCCAGCAAGGTTTTGCTGAAGGGACCCTGATATAGCTGTCTCGTGTGAGGCTATGCCAGTGCCTGGCAAATACAGAAGTGGATGTTCAGATTCATCTATTGGATGGAACACAGGGCCCTCATTGGAGGAGCTAGAGAAAGTATCCAAGGAGCTAAAGGGGTCTGCAACACAATAGTTGAAACAATATGAACTAATCAGTACCCCCAGAGCTCCTGTTTCTAGCTGCATATGTAGCAGAAGATGGCCTAGTTGGCATTCATTGAAAAGAGAGGCCCCTTGATCTTGCAATCTTTATATGGTCCAGTACAGGGGAACTCCAGGGTCAAGAAGTGGGAGTGAGTGGTTAGGGGAGCAGGCGAGGGTGGTGGTGGTACGGGTAGCTTTTCGCATAGCATTTGAAATGTAAACAAAGAAAATATCTAATAAAAAAATAAAGAAAAAATAGATGAAAAAATTTGTCTGTTTATGAGATTATTGTTGGCTGGATTCTTTAAAAGTTTCCTTTTTAAAATATTTCTTTTTTTTTTTTTAAATTAGGTATTTTCTTCATTTACATTTCCAATGTTATCCCAAAAGTCCCCCACACCACCACTCCCCTACTCAACCACTTTCACTTCTTGGCCCTGGCATTCCCCTGTACTGAGGCATATAAAGTTTGCAAGACCAATGGGCCTCTTTCTACTGATGGCCGACTAGGCCACCTTCTGATATATATGCAGGTAGAGACAGGAGCTCAGGGGGGTAGGTTTTGTTTCGGTATTCAAAATATCTAACTTCGTTTTTTTTTTTTTTAACAGTCCAGACTTTATCCCTGTCCTGGTCTGCCCTCTGACTGTTCCACACCCCATACCTCCTTTCCCAGTCTCCACTAGAATGTCCCACCCTCCCACTCCCACTGTACCAGACCTGGCAGTCCTCTGCTATATATTTGTTGGGGGACTCATATCATCTGGTGTTTGCTACCTGGTTGGTGGCTCAGTGTCTGAGCGATCTCAAGCTCCAGGTTAGGTGAGAATGCTAGTATTTTTATAAGGTCATGCTCCTTCTCAGCTTCTTTCAGCTTTTCAGTAATTCAGTCTCAGGGGTCACCAGATTCTGTCTATTGGTTAGGTGTAAGTATCTACATCTGACTGTTTTGTCTGCTTGTTGGGTCTTTCAGAGGGCAGTCATGATACGCCCCTTTTTGTTTGCACACCATAGATAGCATCAGTAATGTTATCAAGCCTTGGGGCTTTCCCTTGAGCTGGATCCTAATTTGGGCCTGTTCTTTGACCTCCTTTTCTTTAGGCTCTTCTCCATTTTAGTCCCTGCAGTTCTTTCAGACAGGAACAATTTTGGGTCAGAGTTTTTGACTGTAGGGTGGCAACCCCATCCCTCCACTTGATGCCCCATCTTCCTACTGGAGATGGGCTTTACAATTTCCCACTCCTAATTGTAGGGCATTTCATCTAAGGTCCTTCCCTTTGAGTCCTGAGCATCTCTCACCTCCCAGGTCCCTGGTACATTCTAGGGGGTCCTCCCCATCTCCGAACTCCCGAGGTTGCCTGTTTCTATTCTTTCTGCTGGCCCTCAGGGCTTCAGCCCTGTTGCACCAGCGGATACCTGATCATGTTCCCATCTTCCCTCCGTGTTTCCTTATCTACCTTCCTTCCACATTTCCTGTGATTGCTTTCTTATCCCTCCCAAATGAGACTGAGGTGTCCTCACTTGGGCCCTTCAGTTTGTTAACCTTTTCGAGTTCTGGATTGTATTCTGTACATAATTTTTTCCTAATATCCACTTATTAGTGAGTACATACCATGCATGTCCTTTTGGGTCTGAGTTACCTCACTCAGGATGATATTTTCTAGTTCCACTCATTTACCTGCAAAACTTACCATGTCCTTGCTCTTAATAGCTGAGTAGTATTTTATTATGTAAATGACCATGTTTTCTGTATCCATTCTTCTCTCATCTCAAAACAGACACTTGTTGAAAGAATAAAGAGCCCGAATGGGAGAAACTCTGAAAATAAAAGTAGTTACAAGGAAGTCGCTGGAATCCACCCACACAGACAGCAGAGCAGCTCCAAGCCTTTCTGTACATATTTTTCACTGCTCACCTCTTACATGAATGTTTATCTTCTCATCAAATAATATTTTTATAAAAAATCCTTAAGCTCAATATTCCCCTTGTGTTTAAATGTATGTTTAACAAAATAATTGAAACAAATGAAATTCTGGAAGCTCTGATTTTTGGCAGTTGGTGAAAAATATAAATTGTGGAACAGGCTGTGGACTGGCACCTGAAATGGGGAGTAAGTTTTGATTTGAGTCATTACTTTCTGGGTTCTACTGTTATCTCCATCTGAATCAAACTCAAAAGCAGTATGCATTAGCTATCTGCTGAACAATTCTTGATGTATGAAATTTAAATAAAAACACACTAACTCTTTGAGTCTTCTTAAGCACTGTGTTCAGTTTACTATAATTAGAAACAAATACTTTTCCTTTCATATCTCTTTTAATAGTCTATTATAGCTTCAATTCAAGAGAGAAAATTCCTAGTGTTTTTTCCTATGTTCACACCATTCAACATTATATTTAAGATAATAGATTTATCTAGGGAGAGATTTCCTCACATGTAGTGAGTCTCCTTTGGGCAATAACTTCATATCCTATAATTCAACTAATTTCTAACCCACTATATTCATGGACAGGATCTTGTCCCAGAGGATAAGGTCTCAGTCTCAAATGATTTATCCATATCAGGTGACAAGAAGCCTCAAGTTTTGGCTTGTGCTTCTTATAAAATTGATATAAACCAGGCTTGTGATAACTCCTTTTGGAGTTTGCTTAGTTAGTGATTTGGTGAAAACAGAAAAATCTTTATATGCATAACAGAAACCACACAAATCAACAGCCATTAATGAGACACACAAAGCAAACTATATAGCTTCCTATAGAAGATATAGAGTTTGCACATTTTGCTTGCGCATGTAAGGCTCTACGATGTTTGGGAATCACAGGAGCCCTGGCACTTTGCTGCTTTTGCAGATGATTCTTCTCATAGATGTGATTGATTAGATCATGAATCATTGCTTAACAGTTCAACCTTTCACTTCATTTCTTTCCTGGATTATATAGATGCTAGTAGGTTTATACTACTTATTTCATTCTGGCTTTTTTTTTTTTTTTTTTTTTTTTTTTTACAGATGACCAGCTACCATTATGGCGCTAGACAAAGACTCTAGTGACCTTTGATTAGGAACAAAAAGTACTTTTAGAATCCTGCAGATTGTATTTTAAGGACTGCATGACAAAAAACTGTATGGATATATTACAGTTTCTTGGACTATTAACTTCAACACAGTGCTGGTAGATTGTCAAGATGTTTTAAGTTCAGGGGTAGGGAATGTACCAGTGAACTAGGAGGAGACAATGATGTACAAACAAAACACTGAATGATGTAGTATCCAGGTAATGCAGAATATGGGAATAACTCCTCTATATAGGAACAAGCAGTCAGAGCCATCTGCCTTCCGTAAAGAGCCACTCATCAGGTGCTGCTTGGCTGACGCTGTCTGTAGACTCAGCACAGCTGCCCCTCTTAAAGCAAGGTCAGACAAATTAACCAAAGTTAATTTCTCAAAATGACTTTGTCATCAAACTTTTATTGCTCTTCTTCTGTCATGAGGAACACTTCAGTGCTACTCTGCTTGTAACTCTGCATCTGGACTGAAGGGGAACCCAGGTGCACTGTCTTGCAATTCTTTCCACCACTTCAGTAGAGAACGTATGAGGTTCAAAGGTATAGTCATAGACCAAACCAAGACTTCACAGGGTGTATTGAATGAGGAGAATCATCAATATTAAGCCTTTTATACATTAAGTCAGGAGATGTTATTTTATTTTCCTCAGGGTAATTTCCACTATGCATTCTTAAACATCTTTAGTTGCATTTAAAATTCTTTTCTGTATGATCATTCCACATTAGAGCAGAAACATGGAGTGTCACCTTTGGGAAGAAGATTGGAATTATAAATGATGAGCAGCAAAATCTGATTCTGCATTACTTTTTTGTTGTTCTAACATTCGTCAAAGAAACAAAGAAACCCTGCTGAGGAGTGGCAGGGAATATTATGTAATTTTTCATTGATTCTGAGTTCACTAACACTTACCTTGCGCACTCATTTCTTGTCTTGGTGAAACCCAAAGTCCGAGTCTATTTGATGAATATGAATTTCTCTCCACTGCACCCATCTTTTCCCTTCTTCCTACAAGCTCCTGCCACTGACTTCGTGAGTTGAGCAGGATCAGGAGCTGCTGAGAGGAAGAGTTGGGCAGGAATGTGATTTGTCAAGCTCAAACTGCCCAGAAACATGGTGGATTTGAAGTGTAAAAGCCAAGCTAAGCTTTTCTGGTCTGGGGTTCGGTTAATAATACAGAGGATTTAAATGGGATTTTTCTTCCAGACAGTTCAAAGAGTTTCATTGCTTAGTCTGTATTTTTACTGAAATCACTGAAAAGAAAGAGGGAACAGAAATTGCTTGCCTCATTTCACCAGGCAGAAAACTTTGTGCCATTTCCTCAAATGGCAGGAGGTTTGAGAAGTAACATGAAGCCCACTTTATCCATGATATTGGTAAGGCTCAGGACTCATGTTAAGAGGATCCTGATTTCCAAAAGCTGGAGGATAGAGAAAATAAATCTGAATATGTCAACGTGATGGTTAATAACATATTAGCCCATCTTCTTATGTCTAGGCCACAGAAGAGTTGCTGAAGATTAACGCTCTGTTACCCTTCAAGATTCATGTGACCAGTTTGTTAGGGAGAACATAATTTTATTTTAGAAGAAGATATTCATGAATTTTTAGGAGGGATTTCTATGTGTCAAACAAAATATGTAGGGGTTTATTAAAGAAATAGGTTGGACTAGGTTTTACGTGGCAAAATGTTAAGTAATGTATATATAGAGAGAAATTACATTTGCAAGTGCTGTTTGTTTCAGTTAAATGACTGTGGGTAGCGTGTAGGGGCTCTGGTTACAAGACATCAGGTGTCTTTAACTGAAAACTTGTTTTTGCAAAGATAAGGAAGTGAGTTTAGCTTTGATCATTCTTGGTAAAGAGTGTTCAACTGTTTTCCTTGTCTGAATGCCTATGGATGTTTTGATGAGAGCAAGAGACCATTCAGAATATGTTCCAATCACAAAAGAGAAAGTTTTCTTTCTATCTCATTAAAGATACTGCATGTGGCAGGAGGAGGACTGATGATAGGGAAGCAGAAATACAGTGAGCTGTAGCCAGAACTTTTACTCCTGGAGAAAAACAGAATGACCCAGCCTACTCAAAATTCAGCTTTGCGGAGTTTTAACCTTAAAATGGGACAGTAATTTAAATGTTCTTTGGAGCAATTCCAATCTCCTATCACCAGACTTACATTTGACTCTAAAATTAAATCTCCTTAGCTGTATTTGAACTTACTTTACCTAGCTTATTTTTCTATAGGGATCCATATTATAGATATAATGCAACCTGTTGTCTCAAATCAATATTTTCACCAAGTACTCCTGAAGTCAACTCAAACACATAGGTTCATTGATTATTTACTTTTTATTTATGAGGACATGAACACTCTATAATCATAATATATTACATTTTCTAAGCAAACATATTTATGAATTGCATGATATAGCTGATTATAGTCACGAAGATACCAAAGACTATTCCATTCCCAATTAACTAAGATCCTTTTCGCTTTAGAATGACACATCTAAAATTCCTTATTTTTCAATCTTCCTAAGCTTAAGGCTAATCTTTGATACTTTCCCTTGAACTGAAGTCCTTGCCTTCTTCATCACTGAATTAAATTATGTTGCCTTTTTGCTTGCACATAATTTAAACACATAAGTACTGTAAGGTCTCTAATGCGTTCCCTGAAGATATATTTCTGCATCATAATGTTCTACTTAGATCATAAACTACTCAAGGTCAGTATGAGTGCCTATTTAACTCTCTTCGTGTTCATCTTACAGCAGCATGTACTCAGATCTTGAATAATTGTCCTCATGAAAAGTGGCCGTAGGTGTTTCCCCCCTCAGCATTGAAAATGAAATCAAGGTGAAATTAATAAGTTATTAGAGGCAGTTGAAGTTTGGTGAGAAATGCACTCATTGTTCCTAAAAATTCTATATGTTTTAACTTGATATTGGTTTTCTTTAGAAAGCATTAATAAATACTAATAGTAACTATTAAATCAATCTTAATGTAACATTAGGGAAAAAGTAAATTTTAATACAAAGTAAAGAAAAAGATTTTAATATGACTCTTGCTGTAGAATTTCTTACATAGGGGACTTGAGCACAGCAGGTTGGTACCTCTTCTTGCCAATCACATTTGGTGTGGCAAGGTCCACCATAAGAGGTGGCCTTTGGGTAAAATAAACCTGCCCATGACTTTTGAGTGTAAACCTGCCTTTCTCTGTAACAGTTGGCCATGTGGGATCCCAAATCTGCAAGTTTGAAGGGATTCTGACACTCAGCCAACCACCCTCACATACCCAACACCCAAGGCAAAAGCAGCACATTTTATCATTACCCTTCATGAAATGTTTTTCCCCAGTCAACTCACTGCTTTCTTTATTCTTCATGTCTTGTTCTGTGACACATCCAGAGCACAGATGATTCTTGAAACCTATATTACATGTTTCTGTTTCTCTCATCTTAAGATGTTCCAGAGCTTGAATGTAACAATAATATATTCATGATTGAAAGAAAAAGTCTTACACTACACAAAATACAAATGAGTATCCATTCGGTATAGCTGTGGTTCACCAGCGCTCACGTATTTCTCCTCAACCTAAATCACACCATAGAATCTTTCTTGGAGGTCTCATTCTTCTTTTTAATTCTTTTTTTTTTTAAATATATGTTTATTTTTGTTTTTTTTTAATTTTTTTTACTGGTTGTTCTATTTATTTACATTTCAATTGATATAGCCTTTCCAATTTCCCCTCCACAAATCCCCATCTCATGACCCCTTCCTCCTGCTTCTATGAAGGTGCTTTCCTACCTACCAACCTACTCCTGCCTCACTGCCCAAGTATTCTCCTATGCTGGGCATCGAGCCTTCACAAGACCAAGGGCCTCCCCTACTATTGATACCAGATAAGGCAATCGTCTGCTACATGTACAGCTGGAGCCATGGGTCCCTTGACGTGTGTACTCTGTGGTTGGTGGTTTAGTCCTTTCGATCTCTGTGGGGTCTGGTTGGTTGATATTGTTGTTCTTCCTGTAGGGTTATGGTCTTTCAGTCTCTCCTCTAACTCCTCCATTAGGTTTCCAGTGCACAGTCTGATGGTTGGTTACAAGCATCCACATCTGTATTAGTCAGGCTCTGGCAGAGCCTCCCAGAAGAAAGCTCCTGTCAGCAAGCATTTCTTGGCATCAGCAATAGTGTCTGCATTTGGTGTCTGCATATAAAATGTGTCCCCAGGTGGGGCAGCCTCTGGACAGCTTTTCCTTCAGTCTCTGCTCCACTCTTTGTCCCTGTATTTCCTTTAAGAAATCTGGGTTAATATTTTTGAGGTGGGTGGGTGGCCCCATCTCTCAACCGGGATATGGTCTTTACAGGATCTCTCTCTCTCTCTCTCCTTTGTTGGGTATTTCATCTAATGTCATCTCCATTGGGTCCTAGGAACCCCTTGCTTTACTGGCATCTGGGACTTTCTGGTCCCCATCCCTCACTGCTACACACTGCTGTTCAATTTCCTGAACCTCTACAAATCTCCCCTATCTCCTCCCACACCTGATCCTGCTCCCTTTTCCCTTCCCCTCTTCTCTCACTCCCAAGCCCTTCCCTCACTCTACCTCCCATGATTATTTTATTCCCCCTTCTAAGTAGGACTGAAGTATCCTTACTTTGGGTTTCTTCTTCTTGAGCTTCATATGGTCTGTGAGTTTTATCACAGGTATTCCAAGCTCTTTGCCTAATATGCACTTAACACAGAGCTCTTTGAGGATTTTGAGGGCTGAAGCAAAGAGGGGTGCATGCACACACTTTCTGATATGTTTCTCCTGCTCATTTTTATATGATGTCTGACATGTTAGCCTTGACAACTTTCTTTCCCTGAGAATGATTATCTTTTAATGTAAATAAGAATCTGATAGATGTATTCAGCAATGTCAAGTTCACTTATGAAATGACTTTCAAGACCATAGTTCTCCCTTTAGCCTTAATTACTCTTACTGTTATCTTGGCTTTAGAAAATCTTCCTACAGATTCTCCCTTTTCAGTTCTCAAAAAAAAAAAAAAAAAAAAATCACATTTCTCCCTGGACAAAAATCCCTGCCTTGAACACTCCCTACTTTTTGCCGGATTCTTGTTTACTAGTCTGGCCTTGAAAGTTGCATTTTTACCTCTGAGTTTGATTTCACTGATTCCGAAATTAAACACATTTCTTTTTTGAATTTCTTCCAAAGCACAATGTTATTCAACTTAATCACCCTCACCAAAATCATGTTTGCCTATCTGGTGTTTCATTGTATTCTCTGTTATAGTAGGCTTTGACAGTAAGTGGTAAGATCCTAGTGGCTGGAATCTCTTGGTGTTACCCTATGGCTATGATGGTCAAGGAACTTCACACTCACGAGATAACCTTCTGTCCAGGCATCTGACTACATAAAGTGATGTAGACAAGGGAACATGAGAGAAGAGTCCTTTTGTTTCTGGACGCCTGAAACATAGGCTATGATTATATTTGATATAGAAGAAATTAGTATACATCTCTGGCTGATAATGATTTGAGACTGTATCTCAAGTCATAGAGTAAATTATAGGTAGAAAAAAATGATAACTCTATTGAGATTCTGTATCCAAAACAAAAGAGTGCACTGGGGAGGAAAGAGCTTTAGACATCCTTGGCGGATATATAGAGTAAAGGTTGGTGGCTACAGTCCATCTGCAGCTCTGTGCTTGACCATACTTGCTAGAAAGAGATTACTGTGTGAAGACTACAGGCAGCCTGCTGCCATGGAAGAAGCAGAACCATATGAGTAATTGGGTCTCTGAACATGAGGCATCCATGCGGGTTTTCAGACAGAACAGGAAATGTGGATAGTTTGCTGTATATCCATCTCCTAGATATAACTGTCAAATTATTAATTTGACAATAGTGGATTTGAAGGATGGGTATGAAAATATTCTTGCTTGGTCAAGTCTTTTATTTAAGACATATCTGTCTTATTTTTATGTTGCAACATTAAAAAAATAAGGGTTGTTGCTCCACTTTTATAAAACATGCTCCCATCTTCTTATCAAGGCATAATAGCACATCTGTGCAACATTGACGGGAATTCACCGCCTTAGTGATGTTTGAGAATTCCTGTTCATCATCCTGAACATTTCTGAGGTTTTTGATCTTCTTAAATATGTAAAGACAAATGTCTAAATATCACAGTATTTTGAAAAGTCTCCTGGTGTGTGTATTTGATTGATTATGCATGTTATCCTTGGTTTAGATCCTAGGTCACTGGCTACCATGAGTTGGAATAATGATCATCTTGCCTTAGCCACCCAAGTGCAGAGATTACTATATACTTTTATCCCTGGTTAGGTTATGGCTGTGAATGAAATGGTTCCCATGTTTCTGTAAGAGAAGGTAGCACAGATTTTTTTTCCACATACTTGTCAATATAATTCAGGAATATATTATAATATATGTTACTATGCTATTTAGCTATATCATTATGTATGTCTCAATGTATCTGTAATCAGGCCAAGTCACAGGATGACAACATAATGATTCCTTCAGGAAAAGGTGTCTGATGTGTTTTATCAATACTTTCCAAAGACCCCTCACTTAGGTAACAGGCCAGCATGTGCCATGAAATCATATGTTTTGAATAAAATTTCAGAGTATTTAGGTTTTTTGTTTGTTTGTTTGTTTGTTTAGATCACTTATGGTCGAGTCAAAACAAAACACATGATTAATTTAATCAAAAGAGAAATGTAAATAAAGCATTGTGTTCTATGTACCTAAAAGTCATCTCTTTCATGAAAGTGCCAAACACAAATATCTTGGGTTATGATTTTTCTACTGCAGTGATATTATATGTGGATTAGAGTTTTCCAAGATTCTTTGTTCTCTGGAGTTAAGCATTCCACTGCCCCTTGAGAATGCCATGATTTGTCCTATAAAGTCTTCTGTAAATGTTAGGAAATTACATTTAATTAATAAACATATTTACTTTTATGAAATATTAAAAATATAATTCATAATATTTTATGAAGCATTTCCCATTAAAGGATATGTAATAATCACAAAATGTGCAATTTCCACTCTAATTAGAAGTCTATCAACATACAGAAAATGTATACAAATATCAGTATTAGAATGTAGCCTTGAACTTGGAAGTAAGACTGGATAATATCCCTGCATTCCTTCTGAGCAACAAAAGGCTTGAAGCTCAGAAGAAGAACTGTATGAGTGAAAAGAGCTGTAGAAATTTGAGCCTGTTAAGAGGCTCATCAGAAAAGGAGCTAACCTGATACTTCTGGGGAAAATTCAGTTTAGAAAGGATTCTGAAAACCAAGCAACTGTTTGGCAGAATTGACAAACATAGGTTGCTTTGGTGAAATCTTTGAATAAATTTTCCTTCAGAATTAGCTTCTGCTTTCAAAGATCTATGGGGACCTCATCATTCAAATTGCTCCCTTTGCTTCTAGCCATGACCCTGTGTTCACCTGAGTATATCAGTCGTGTCTTCCCAATTAAGTAATCAATCCATTATTTGTTCAATATATCTAATTTATGTGTAAAACATACATAAAGCAGCTACCTAGAAATAACATATGAATGAAATAAAATCCTTGGCTTTAAGCAACTTGAGAGTTTGGGAGAAAAAAAATAAACATGAACAAAATATGAATTGAAGTAAGAGTGGGCTTTTGATGTTTAACTATATGTTTATTATATTGTTCTTATGATTGCAGGACTTTATGCATTAAATTATTCTTACAGAGGTAGATGAATATAAAGTTAAATTAAAACTTGTCTGTTTGTTTGATTTAGCAGAAGCCTGCTCTGGGGAGATTGAAGATCCATGGAATAAGAGAAGAGCAATGACTGGCAGGTTTGAAGGGGCCTGGTCCATTCGATAACACTGAAGGCTGTCATAGGACGCAAATGCAAGGGAACCCTGGTGAGATATGTCTCACAGCAGCAGACACCTAGCTCCTGGGCTTAGAGCATATTTTCCTACCATCTGTCACCTGGTCTGAGGAGATAATTGCTGACTTCTGTGGGAAGAGCTGCTTGTAAATGCAGCTGAATGGCCAGCTCTCTTAAATTACCAGACCCAAGAGACCAGAACTTTCTGTTGTTTCCATGGAGTGCCTCAAATTCTGCCTTAGATTAAGATTTGTGTTCAGTGGTTAATGCTTGCTGGAAAGGTCATTATCCTTTCTGACAGACAGATGTCACAGAAAGCCTAATTGCATTCCCCAGATACAGAAATCCTTAACAACAAATTAAATTAAAAATAAGAAGCTAGTGTTTCAGTCCGAGATCAAACTTACAAAAAGGTGGGACTAGCGAGGTCAATACATTCTATTTTAGTACAGTTGCTGCTCAAGGGAGGATGTGGCCTTACCACCCTGAAAGAGGAGAGGAGAGAATTACAAATAAATGTATGGTTCCTTCCACTCCGTTTTACTTTCTACTCCAAATCTCTGAATTGTTGCAGAGGAAAACTCTATAGGTTGAGTGTCTAGCCTGTGGTGGATGACTGACTTTTACAATGTACTTAAACTATTCTTCAATTAAACTTCTGCATATAATACCTGTGTGGGATAGTACATACAATTAACATAGCTCATTCATGATGATAATTTTCTTTTTTTCCTTTGATTACAAGGATACCATTCAACTTCAATGAACATGATATATGAGGATTTCACATCTTTCAAAGCTAACCACAGTTGACCTAAAAAAAAAGCTATGCCATGTGAGCTGTAGGACATGTTCAAAACTAGTTTAATTTAGTCAAGAAGAGACAAAAGGAGGTAAAGGCATGTTTGTAACTTCCAATTGAGCATCCTGGAAAAGTATTTTTTAGGAAACGGCACAGGTCATACTTAGAGATGACCACAGAAAAATATTGCACAGCTCACTGAGTATCTGTTTTTCTTATGAATCTTGCAATGCTATGTTCTGTTTTCCTAAAATGAGAAACTTTGTATGAAAATTGAAATCTTCTAAGATCGACATGAAGTTCTGCTGAGTTGATATAATTATAGTTAACTACAGTGTTTTGTGTAAAAATCAAATAAATTAACAGCAATATCAACATTGGCCAACCTACTTCTGCTTGTTAAAGGAAAAATTAAATAAAGATATCCTTGTTAAAGGAAGAATTAAATAAAGATATCCTTAAGTTATTTTGTCTCAAATCTCTTCTCGGCTATACATACAATAAGAAAAAAATATAGCTTCTTAGTCAACTTAATATCATGTAAAACTTACCACAGTGTGTGTGGCCGGAGAAGGAAGAAAAATAATAGGAGAGGCAGGGGAGATGGGGAAGAGAGAGTCACAAAAACACAGGAAGAGACACAGCAACAATGAGAGCTACAGATAGAGACCTTGAAAGGAAGAAGGAACACCATACTTTCTAAGTCCCTGTGTTCTGATTATATGTAAACACAGTGATTCAGGCCTACGTGCATATCAGAGCATAATTTAACATCATTTTATGCACAAATTTATAACTCATCATTCATTAAAAATATATCTTCTTTTACTCAGTATGGCTATTGAGACACAATCTTCTTATTGTCTTGCCTGGCCCTATATTTACTTCTACGTCCAGACCAGCAACTGCTATATTAGGCATAGTAGCAGGATCTTTTGGGAAAATGATCTCTTCCTGAAGTAGCCTGTGATAATCCCATTCAACACAAGTCATCATCCGCAGAAGAATGCCCCATTTTAATCATACCCTAGGTAACACGGCTAGTGGGGATATGCATGAATTCACTGTGGCCCATTTTTCCAAAGGTGCCTAACTCTGTAGTTTTTCTTATATTTACTCTTATACTGTGCATAGTTTCTCTATTCTTATTATATTTCACATTTCATTTCATAACTGCTCCTGGAACTTATCCATGAGTTTGATTCCCAGGACTCTCTTAATCAAGAACACTCTCACAAAGCAGGCTTTGGAATATATATATTCCCTACTGTTGACTAACTTTTTAAATTTTGAAAATAAATAAAATAAATATTCTTATTTACCCACCAATCTTTTAAATGTTTCATTAGATATTTCCTTCATTTACATTTCAAATGCTATTCCAAAAGTCCCCTATACCCTCGCCCCTCCCTGCTCCCCAACCCACCCACTCCTGCTTCCTGGCCCTGTACTAGGGCATATAATCTTAACAAGACCAAGGGCCTCTCCTCCCAATGATGGCCTTCTGATACATATGCAGCTAGAGACATGAGCTCTGAGGGTACTGGTTAGTTCATATTGTTGTTCCTCCTATAGGGTTGCAGACCCCTTTAGCTCCTTGGGTACTTTCTCTAGCTCCTCCATTGGAGGCCCTGTGTTCCATCCAATAGCTGACTGTGAGCATCCACTTCTGTGTTTGCCAGGCATTGGCATCGCCTCACAAGAGACAGCTATATCAGGGTCCTGTCTTTGAGATGTATATATTCCCTACTGTTGACCAACTTTTTAAATTTTGCAGATAAATAAAATATTCTAATTTACCCACCAATCTTTCTGAAATATTTTATAGTAAACTGTAAAATAATGTGTTAAATGCATAACTTTTCACCTAAATTTTTTTCACATAAAGATCTTTTTTATTTGATATTTTATTTATTTACATTTCAAATGTTATCCCCTTTCCCAATTTCGCCTCAAAAAAAATCCCCTATTGCATTCTCTCTCTTCCTGCTTCTATAAGGGTGTGCCCCCACCTACCCACCCACTCCCATATCTCTGCCTTTGAATTCCCCTGTATTGGGGCATCAAGCATTCACAGGACAAAGGCCCTCTTTTCTCTGATGCCTGACAAGGCCATCCTCTGCTACATAAACAGCTGCAGTCATGTGTACTCCTTGGCTGGTGATTTAGACACTTGTAGCTTTAGTGGGTTGCCAAGAACTGTCAGCATGCAGTTCTTGGCATCCACAACAGTGTCTGGGTTTGGTGACTATCTATGAGATGGATCCTCAGGTAGTTCAGTCTCTGGATGGCCTTTCCTTCAGCCTCTGCTCCACATTTTGTCTCTGTATTTGTTCCTGTGAGTATTTTGTTACCCCTTTTAAGAAGGACCGAAGCACCCACACTTTGGTCTTCCTTCTTTTTGAGCTCTTCATGTTGTCTGTGAATTGTATCTTGGGCATTCAGTGCTTTTGGGCTACTATTCATTTATCAGTGAATGCATACCATGTTTGTTCTTTTGTGACTGGGTTACTTCACTCAGGATGATATTTTCTAGCTCCATCCATTTGCCTAATAATTTCATGAGTTCATTGTTTTTAATAGCTGAGTAGTACTCCATTGTGTAAGTGTATCCATTTACATTTTCTGTATCCACTCCGCTGTTGAAGGACATCTGGGTTCTTTCTAGTTTCTGGCTAGTATATATAAGGCTACTAAGAACATATTGTAGCATATCCTTTTTATATGTTTGAGCATCCTTTGGGTATATTTCCAGGAGTGGTAAGAACTTCTAGAGGAATCACCATCCCTGACCTCAAGCTGTATTAACAGCAATAGTGATTAAAAACTGTATGGTATTGTTAAAGAGACAGGCAGGTAGATCAATATAATATAATTGAGGACTCAGAAATGAACCCACACACCTATGATCACTTGATATTTGACAAAGGATCTAAAACCATCCATTGGAAAAAAAGACAACATTTTCAACAAACAGTGCTGGTTCAACCTGTAGACAGCATGTAGAAAAATTCAAATCAATTTATATTTATCTCCTTATACAATGCTCAAGTCCAAGTTGTCTAAGGACCTCCACGTAAAACCAGAACACTGAATCTAATAGAAGAGAAAGTGGGGAAGAGTCTTGTATACATGGGCACATGAGAGAATTTCCTGAAAAGAACACCAATGGCTTATGCTCTAAGGTCAATAACTGACAAATGGGAACTCATAAAATTGCAAAGCTTCTGTAAGGCAAAGGATGCTGACAATAGGAAAAAAGAGCAATTGACAGATTGGGAAAAGATCTTCAGCAATCCTACATCTGATAGAGGGTTAATATCCAATATATACAAAGAACTCAAGAAATTAGACTCCAGATAATCAAATAACCCTATTAATAAATGGGTTACAGAGCTAAACAAAGAATTCTCATCTGAGGAAGCTCAAATGGTTGAGGAGCACCTAAAGAAATGTTCAGCATCCTTAGTCATCAGAGAAATACAAATCAAAACAACCCTGAAATTCTACCTCACACTAGTCAGAATGGCTAAGATCAAAAACTCAGGTGACAGCAGATGCTGGAAAGGATGTGGAGAAAGGGGAATACTTCTCCATTTTTGGTGGGATTGTAAACTGGTACAACCAATCTGGAAATCAGTCTGGTGGTTCTTCAGAAAATTGGACCTAGTACTACCTGAGGATGCTGCTATACCACTCGTAGGCATGTACCCAAAAGATGCTCCAACATAAACTCATAATTTTTGGAACTGAAGTTCTATATATAAATCATACACACACACATATATATATACATATATATGTATATGTGTATATATATATATCATAATATATAGCACACACACACATATATATATATCCTAATATATAACACACACACACACACACACACACACACACACATATATATACATATATATACCATAATATATAGCAACAATACTATATAGCATTAACTGTGGTAGCTTTCCATGAAAATTATATCAATAACATGTAACTTTATTTATAACTACCAAATAGCAATCATCTCCAATTTGTAAATAAAACATAATAAATTATTTGTTATTTTATCTTCATAAAAAATGGACATTGTCAATTATACGTCTCCACACTTGTGTGCATGTAAAGTAAACATGGCCCAGGATGAAATCTGAAAGCGTTTCTGCTGGAATGAGATATAGTAAACGAGAATTTTTGGAGTGTCATTCAGCATGACCTTCCCTTTCGTGAGGTCCTTCAAGGTTATAAATTTCAAGAGTTCAGAAACTATTCATATAATATATATATCTCCTGCCCATTTTTCATGGGTGTGAATAATGTTTAAATTGAAGTGACTAGCTGCTGTTATTCATATTAAATAAATGGGCCATTAATTTGGGTGCATGTCCACAAAAATATTATTAAGCTCCTAAACTTAGAAATTATTGTGTTTTGGTGCTGAAAGACTGCATTTTTGTTAATGTACTCGATGGAAAATCATCAGGACTCAAGATCAAGTCCCAGTAACAGGTAAAAATCTGGATATGGTGGTCCACACTTATAACCACAGTGCTAAAAAGGAAGAGTCCAGTGGATTGTTGCCTTTCATGGCTAAGGGCTCTAATTTATTTAGGCTCAGGACCAATCAATGGAAACAATATTTCAAAAAGTCTCTGCAATGCTCAGGAGATATCTTTGAAGAACATAGGTGAACAGAATTTAGAGCCAAAGAATGAGATTATGTGGCATAACAGTAGTCTGTATATGACATGACTATTGCACTCATGATCTCTTTGTATATATGGTTATATGCACAAGATCTATAAAACGGTAGCCCATATTTCTATTATGAGTGGGTGGATATAAGAAGTTATACTCCTTCAAAGGGTCTACAAGCCCTTTTTTGAACTTTTTTGTAGACTGTTCAAAGGATCTACACCCCAGAACTGGTGTAGCCTCTGGTAAATTGTCTACATGCCAAGTCAAGAAATCAACTCCCATACACACTCATGCAAGCAGCTAATGAAATTCTGTTGATTAAAAACAAATGTAAGACATGAAGGTACAGAAGTGCATGTTATGTGGAAGGATTTCAGGGTATAGTGAGAGAGATGAGGAGGAACAGAAAAACAAATGACTAAATTCCTCTTGTACATGTACAAGATTCAGAAACAATTAAAAAAAAGGTGGATTGTGCCATGGGAATGATATCTCAAGAGGACTTCTGGCATCTACATAGGCAAATGTACATGCATCTCTCTCTCTCTCTCTCTCTCTCTCTCTCTCTCTCTCTCTCTGTCTGTGTGTGTGTGTGTGTGTGCCACACACACACACACACACACACACACACACATGCACTCACACACATCTACATGCACCCACATCAACTTGCTCTCCAGATACACACCTTACAGCAAAATAAAACTACTGGGTTCTAAAATGTGAAATTCATATTATATTTACATTTCTGTATACATCAAATGTTTCCAGGTTGTGGGAACTACAGCAGTGTACATACAGGAAAAATTTTGATCATAGTTTCTAATATATTGTGTTCATACCATTGTTATTCTAAGTAATTTATTTTTATTTATTTAAAATATTTCCTTATTTAAAAGTATTAATAAGTAATAATAGCACGTTCCTTATGCTGTCTTTCAGCATACTCATTTCTTCCAAACGAAAAAGCCTATTTCTAAAATATTACCTCATTCTAAAGAAATAGGATTAAAAAATCAGTTTGTGAAATTGAGGAAACACACACAACACATGTCATCCCCTAGCAGCTCCCACTCTTCTCTGAGTTGATGCGAGTCAAAGGTCAAGGTCATCATTCCTTCCTGATTGTGAATTTGAACATTCTCTGTTTCCCGACCTTTCCTGCTGCACACACAGATCCGTCCTCCCTATGAGGGAGACAGACAATTATCAAATAATGGAAAATGTTGATTCTCCTTATGAATATATCTCCATTGAAGTGAAGATATAGCCTTTTCCTCTCCAGTCTCCTGTTTTTCTTCTTTAGCTCACATACTCCACATCTTATCCAAAGTATGTAGTATATATAATCCTTGGAATGATCATTTAAATTGTGCTTTTGAAAATGAGTATAAAGAGCCTTGGATTTCATTTATTAAAATAAAACAGTTCCACTTTTCTACAGCTTACTTTATTTCATTGTAAGTACAAATGAAACTTCAAGAAAACTTTAAATCCATCTTAAAGTTATGACTTTCCTTATTTTGGGCTATTTCATGGTTGTTTGTTTGGGGTTTTCTTATTGTCTTTTATCCTTCAGTATTTGAATCTCAGGCCCCTAGAATAAAAAGTAGAACATTATTAGCTCGCTTTTCTGGGGCCAGACTGTTCAAAAAACACACAAAGTCTTATGATGCCAGAAATCAATGAGAATTTTGGAGATATTATTATTATCATCATCATTATTATTTTATTATAAATGGCATGATTCTGGACCAAGAATATCTGGATTAAGAGTGGCTTTGAATAAAGAAAGACTTTCATTCATAACCTGAAATAAAAACACTGACAATTTGATGCCATATTCCTGCCTCTTAATGGCTTGTATCATGAGGATTAAATCCCTCTGCACTTCAGTGTTATGTGTAAACCTTTTCTCTTCACATTGATATCAATGGGAGGCCTTCATATTTATGAGGGATTTTATTGATACTGCTACTGTTTATTCTTGTCCCCCCTCTCTGTCTTTCTGTCTGTCTCTCCTCCCTCCATCTCCCCTCTCACCTTCCCTTCTCCCTCTGCCTCCCCTTCTGTTTACCCATACTGCTTTGAAAAATTCTTGCATATATATACATATATATATGTATACACACACACACACATATATGTATATACATACACATACATACATATAGAGAACAATTATATACACATATATAATTTGTATACATATGTGTATATATATGTAAATATATAAACTCATTCTTAAGTTTAAAGATACTAATAAATAACATAAATATGTCTTTTACATCTATAAATTCTTTGAGATTGCATCAGAGTGAGATGGATCTGTGACCTTCCTATCCTGTAGCAGCCATATTTAGAAGACAAAAGGATTTTTATCTCATTCATCCAAATCAGCATTATACTGTGAACTATAGCTTTCAGAAAAATGAGAACTGCAGCAATATAATATTAGTGAACTATGAACTAATATGCTATATCATACCCAAAGAATAACTAATACAATATTATTATTACAAAAATTGTTTAGTCAAAAATGGATCATCCATTGGAATTGTGTTTTGAATCTGGGATTGCTACTGGGGTGGGACAGGGGCTATGGTGGCAAACTAGGGCATGGCTAAGAAATTGTATTAATCTTTAACATAGGTGATAGTCAATGCTTTGGTTTTTAAGAAGACCTAGAATAATTTAGGCAGGCATTCATGTTAACAGTGTTATGATAATCTGTGATTATATGATCAGGCAGTTTGGACAAAAATCTATAGATAAGATGCTATTTCAGGCATAAGTTCACAAGCATATACAATAAGGTGTGAAAAAAGACATTTTCCTAATATTTTAAGTGGTTTGTCCTTGCCTGTGGTTTGCTCTCTTCCAATGCGTGTTCTTGCCTGTGTCTTATGCCTCTTAGCTTGAAAGACATATGAAGAGAAGACAGCTTCATATTACCTTATGCTAAATATCCTGATATGCTACCACAAGCAGATATTTTGTATCCTATTACCAAAGACTTGATGAATCAAGAGGCATTGCTAATTGTTATTAGTCAAATAAGAAAAACCAAATAATGTCTTCCCATACTGCAGCACCCTGAAGAAGAAATTATTTGGGGAGAAATGGAAGAGAATGGCTGTAGACTGCATTTTGTTTATTTCCCTAGGACAGAAACATGTGGGTCTGTGCACATGGGTAAACATCATTTTCCTTCTTAGCTCATAACACACAGACACATTTTTTTTTCTGGTAGTACAAACATCCAGTAGATATCTTCTGTGTTTTTAACATGGAGCACAAAGGAGGGATCTAGAGGTTTTACATGGTCTCTCTGTTGGTTGCAGAGATGCCCTTGGGAAGGGTCACAGAGTGTCTGGTGTATACCAGATAAGAAAAATGGACAATACTCACAATCCAACAACTTTGATACGAACATAAAACAAAATGCACTGTACCTGAGGACCATGTTCCTCATAAAGGTCCCTTTCCTTTAGATTCAAAGCATTTGTCTTTAACACGTTTTATTTTCCAAGCTCAAAATAATCTTAGCTAATAAGTTACCACTACATTTAAAAATGTTCTCTGGAAAAATTTTAACACAATTCAGTATGAAGGTCAGATTAGATTTTTTTCCCAATATACCTTTGTTTAATTTAATTTTGATTCATGAATCATATTGATATTTTCTGAGATTTTAATGTATTTTTATTAATTCAACCTTCCCATTCCTCCCTGCAAAATCTCCCATAGATCCTCCCTACTCTGCCTCAAATTCACGGCCTCTTTTCTTTTGTTCGGTACCAACCATCAGTTGGTATGTTCTCCAGGAAAGATCACATTTCTCAATCACAGTATCCTTAGTTGTCTCTAGTTTTTCATATACAGTTGAGGCCTCATGGTTTTGTCATGATCACTGTTATAATTTTTGGTCAGTTCATATTTGGGCTGTCAAGTTGGTAAGACTGAATTTGTAGTTTCGGGAAATTATTAGGAGACTAAAATCTCGTAACCAACTCCCTGACCCACTGACTTTTCTTATTTTCTTCTGGAATGTTCCCTGAGCCATAGGTGTGCTTTGTATATGCATGTGCTGTAACTGGGCTGTACAAATCTGCCTTTGGTTGGTTATAGTTGTTGTGTGTGTACTGAAAGTTTTCCAAAATCAAAAGGTGTTTAGTTACTATGTGTGTTTTATAAATGTGTAACAATAAATGCCTGTACAGGTTGCTTGTTCTCCAGATATTTAGCAGCAATCAATGCAGGGATTTGGTATGAGAACAAATTTTCTTTCATTTCCTCTTCCTTTTGATTTTTAAACTACTGAGATCATTGCAGAAACAAGCTATCAGTGAGCCGTATGATTCTCTTCATAGCCTTCTGTCATTCAAGGTACTTCCTGGCATGCATTTTAAAAAAACATTATAATGTTCTCACAACTAAATAACAAACACATACACATACAGACACATTCAATTAAATGTATTTATCAGTGCTCTGAAATCACTCATCAGGTAATCAGGGGCCCTTTTGAATGTAAAGAGAACAACTTAAAACTGAAGATATAACATTTCATAGTAGCTTGATTATATTTACCTTTCACAAACTTAACATTTGATCTATCTATCTATCTATCTATCTATCTATCTATCTATCTATCTATCTATCTATCTATTCATTCATTCAGTGTGTGAGCTTATGTGAACACCCATGTGTGTATGAGTATAGGTAAAAGTAATCTGTCTCTCTGTCTGCCATGTGGGTCTCAAGATTCTAAATCATGTGACTAGGCTTGGTGGCACGAATACTTTTCATTAGACCATCTTGCTGGCAGTTTTTATATGTTTTTGAATTTTCAAAACAGTAGCATGTTCAACAACTTGTGTAAATTATTTGAAATAAAAGAACATTTACATGTAACAAACTTAGGGGGAAAAAAGCCTTTTCAATCACTGTTTCCTTGCTTGATTTACTTTTCAGACTATATACATTTAAGAAAAAGTGGAAAAAGAAAAAGGAAAAAAAGCAACTGTAGAGCTGCTTTCCATTCCCTGTCACATTGAGGTATGCTGATCCACGGTACATTAACACATGTAGACACATGCGACATTACTCATGTGACATGGACACATGCTAATAATACCTTGCATCTGGAAGATATACTTGTTATGACTAATAACATAACATCAATCATATCATTATTAAAGTACCCCAATCACTTCAGAATGTTCCACTTTTTATATAGTAGTCTCTGCTCTTCCTAAATGTCATCCAGAATTGCCTTTATATCCACTTGTCTCTTCATTGGCTTGTCTAGATTGATAATGTTTCTTAGAATTTCTTTGTTTTTCATGTCTTGACAAGTAAATGTGAGAAGTATTAGTTTGTTTGAGATTATCTATTATTATCTTTTTAGACTAGAGTTTTGTGATTTCATGGTTAGCAAGACACAAATATGAAGTGACATTCCATCATCTTACTATAAAAGCATAAATTATTTTGATTAACATAAGCCTTGATCACCTTGTTGAGATTGTATCTATTGGATTCTCCATTGTGACATTACGTGCTCATTTCTGTCCCAGCTTGCTTTCTATTGCTATGATAAGTAGCATATCTAAATGCACAGTGAAGAGAAAGAGTTTTAGCTCATGGTCCACCACAGAGGGAAGTCCGGGCTGAAACTCAAGGCCGGAAGTTGGGGCAGATCTGAAGCAGAGGCCAGATTGCTAATGCTTCTTGGATTTCCCTTCTTGTCTTGCTCAGCCTACATTCTTATAAAACTCAGGACCACTTGCCTATTCATGTTACCACCCCTAGTATCCTTGGCATTTCACATCAGTCATTAATCAGAAAATATCTGACAATTTTATTTATAGACAATCAGAAACAAACTTGTTTTGTTGGTGTTTCCTGTATTGGAATGACTTTAGATCATGACAAACTGACAAAAACAGAAGCAGAAACAAAAAGAAAAAAGAAAAAACAAAACAAAACAAAACAAAACAAACAAACAAAAAAAAAAAACGATCACAGTCCTCTAAGTGTATTATTTTGGAAAGAAGTGTCAACCACTCTTCAGGAGCAGGAAGCGGTGTTCTTCCTCACTCTGAATATCTGCATTATTGGGAGAGTTTTCATCAAAAGGAATTTTACTCTTTCCCTGTCAATGATTTATTTGACAACTTGTATCTGCATTGGATTGTGGATAATTATTTTAAACTGAATTACACTGCAATACTTCTTTATTTTATCCTTGAACTACTATGCAACAGAACAATGGGAGCTTTCTGAATTTCCTCTTGTGTATAATGGTTGGGGTGGTTTAAATTAAAATGGCTCCTATAGGCTCACAGGGAGTGTCATTGGAGTAGGTGTGGACAAGGTACTATGTCACTGAGATTCTGCTATGAGGTTTCAGAAGTTCAAGCCAGGTCCAGTTGTTCCCATTTCCTGGTGCCTGTTGATCCACATATGAAATTCTCAGCTACTTCTCTAGCACCACATCCACCTGCACTCCACTCGGTGTCCTGCTGTAATCATAATGGACTGAAGCTCTGAAGCAATAAGCCAGGCCCACTTAAATGTTTTCCTTTATAAGAGCTGCTGTGGTCATGGTATCTCTTCACAGCAATAGAAACTCCAATTAAGACTGTAGGCATATGTCCAGCATTGTATAGTCTTGTTTCAATTTCTTTGTTTAGGGACAGTTTCTTATGTTCTATGACTTCTGAATGTTTCAGACTTTTCTTACAAATTAGCCATCATCTCATTCCGTGAATTAGGTTTTCTAGGGGAAACTTTGCATCTTCTATCAAAAACAATATTTGAAACTAACATCTGAGTGTCAAGTCACCACTGCTGAGTTATTTTGCTCTTGGGTCTATCAAAACAAAACCAAAAATAAACAAAAAACAAACAAACAAACAAACAAAAAAACATGAAGGAGAGAGTTCTGCCCCATACTGATCTCCAAACTCATCTCTACACTTGGATATCTTGCATGTCTATCTGGTAACTTTTAGTCTAAAGTTACATTTTCTCCATTCTTTCTACAGTCTGCCACTACTATTGGCAGATTTGGAGACTGCAGTTTTACAGCTCCATAACATAGCTGGTGAAGTATGTCATGCACAGTTAGGTGGAAATATGTCTATCTGTGGAAAGATGCCTACTGTTTCTGTGTCTTTGAAGAACACTGAGGAGTAAAAGAACATTTTGAATGTTCAATCTCTGACATTCTTCTTCCTCTCCCAAGGATATGAGGTGGATTTTGTAAGCTTTGGACCGTTAAAAAAGTGTAGGAGATCTGTGGAAGTAGAGACCTAAGAGATCTGGAACCCTTCTGTGTAAAACATTCTTAGGACATTGGCTTTTTAAGTATCAGAAATTTCTCAATTACCAACTGTTGCTCCTACCTTTTATGTCTTCAGATTGTTTCACACTTAAGTAAAATGTTCACAACTATTTTCTATATTTGCCTATTCCTTTGGTTTTAATGAACCACTGTGTCCTATAACTTTAAATCTCTAAAAGGACAGAAGAAATTGTTCTTTTCAGCTTTTTCTTTTCACAAACATGGAAATTTCAACCTCTGAGCTCTTTAAGGGGCAATCAAAAATAATATAATACGGTTTATTCTTGCTTCCTTGAGGGACATAGGGTACACCAGAGATTGCTGATTAACTAAATGTTCTAAATATACAATTTTGTCCCAAAGTAAATGAAAACATATAAAGTCAGCTAATTAATTTAATTTAATTTTAATAATAAAAATTCAATGATAATATAAGGTGAATATTTTTTCTAGAAGATTCCACTAAACTAAAATCAGCTATATTTTGCTAGTTGGAGAAAACCTACTTTTTAACAAATAAAAATTAACTGTGATTAACATAATTTGAACCTATTGTAAATCACAAGGAGTATAGTATAATCACAATTTTATACATTAGAAAATTGTATAAGGTAGTTACAGCTAAAATTTTATCAATACCCCCATGAAGTAACTACACAGTGACTCTTTAAACTAGTTTGTGCTTCAAAAGACTTTTACTCTATACTTAAAACATGTAATGTTCATAGAACGGAAAAGAAAAGCACTTTGGAGTACAGAGTTGAATTCATTCTTTTTCATTTTATACTGTGTCTCAAGTAGGTTTTAAATATTCTGATTTAACTTTTCGCAGTTGTTTTTCTCCAAGAATCTTCAATATTTTCATGAACTTTTTCTCATTTTGAGTACTGTTCTTTGTTTTCTTTCATATAGCCAACATATGACTTATCTTATTATAAATTTTTTGCTCTTTTTCAGTAATCTCAGTCACTTCAGTGTTGCTATAGACAAGCTATCTCTGTCCCTGTCAATGCAAAGGATCTTTCCGTTTTGTTACTTTCAGACAGAATTTGGAACAATTGCACAGAGTTTCTCCTGAAATAGATGGGTTCTGTGTGATCTGTATATAAGCTAGTACAAAGTAAAATTTTTAATTTTTTTTAGATATATTCAAGTTAATCAATATTTCTCTCTCTCTCTCTCTCTCTCTCTCTCTCTCTCTCTCTCTCTCTGTGTGTGTGTGTGTGTGTGTGTTTGTGTGTGTGTGTGTACATGTATATGTTCATGTACTTGGAATTTAGAGGAAAACCAGCAATTTTCTTAAATAAGACCTGGAAATTTTTATTTATTTATTTATTTATTTTGATATTTCCCCCCTCCACAGTGGATATTATCTTTTTTTCTTTTTAATATTAATTTATTTTTTATACTCCATATTCCATTCCCCAACCCCCATCCACCCTCAGACTGCTCCACATTTCACACACACACCTGCCCCCACTGTATCCACTTGGATGACCTTCCCACCCCACCTGACCTGTAAACTCCTTGGGGCCTCCAGTCTCTTGAGGGTTAGGAGCCTCACCTCAGAATGAACACAGACCTGGAAGTCCTCTACTGTATGTGTGTTGGGGGCCTTATATCAGATGGTGTATGCTGTTTAGTGGTCCAGTGCTTGAGAGATCTCAGGGGTCCAGATTAATTGAGACTGTTGGTCCTCCTACAGGATTTCCCCTTTCCTCAGCTTCTTTCAGTCTTCCCTAATACAACAACAGGGCTCAGCTGCTCCTGTTCATTGGATGGGTGCAAATATCTGCATCTGACACTTTCAGCTCCTTGTTGGGTCTTTTGGGGCCAGTCAGGATAGGTCCCTTCCTGTAAGTTCTCCATTAGTAATAATGTCAGGCCTTGGAACCTCCCTTTGAGCTAAATCCCACTTTAGGCCTGTCACTGGACCTTTTTTGTTTTTTTTTTTCCCCCTCAGGTTCCTCTTTATTTTCATCTCTGTAATTCTTTCAGACAGTAACAATTATGTGACAGAGTGGGATGGCAACCCCATCCCTCACTTGTTGCCCTGTCTTCGGCTGGAGGCGGGCTCTATAAGTTCCCTCTCCCTATTGTTCGACATTTCATCTAAGGTCCCTTCCTTTGATTCCTGAGAGTCTCTGGTACATCCTAGAGGGTCCCCCCAACCACCTATTTCCTGAGATTGCTTGTTTCCATTCTTTCTGCTGGCCCTCAGGCTTCAGTACTTTTCCCTCACCCAATACCAGATCAGGTACCCCTGTCCCTCCCCCTCCCACCCACCTGTGGACTTTCCCTCCCAGGTCCCTCCCTACCTCCCCACTTGTGATTGCTTTCTTCTTTCTCCCAAGTGGGACTGAGTTATCCTCACTTGGGCACTCCAGCTTGTTGATTTATGTGGACTGAATCGTGGGTACCCTGTATGTTTTTGTTTTGTTTTGGCTAATATCCACTTACTAGTGAGTACATATCATGCATGTCCTTTTAGGTCTGAGTTATCTCACTCAGGATGATATTTTCTAGTTTCATCCATTGGCCTGCAAAACCCAGGACATCCTCATTCTTAATAGGTGAGTAGTATTCCATTGTGTAAACAAACTACATTTTCTGTATCCATTTTTATGTCCTGGGACATCCAGGTTGTTTCCAGCTTCTGGCTATCATAAAAAAGGCTACTATGAATATGGTGGAACACATACCCCTGTGCCATGGTGGGGCATCTTTTGAGTATATTCCCAAGAG
Organism: Mus musculus; assembly: GCF_000001635.26. Classification (NCBI taxonomy): domain Eukaryota; kingdom Metazoa; phylum Chordata; class Mammalia; order Rodentia; family Muridae; genus Mus; species Mus musculus. Next base: position 27,136,219 of record NC_000084.6, on the reverse strand, counting down.
TGGTATAGCTGAGTCCTCAGGTAGATCTATTTCCAATTTTCAGAGGAACCTCCACATTGATTTCCAGAGTGGTTGTGCCAGTTTACAATGCCACCAGCAATAGAGGAGTGTTCCTCTTTCTCCTCATCCTCTCCAACATGTATTGTCACCTGAAGTTTTGATCTTAGCCAATCTGATTGGTAAAAGGTGAAACTCCGGGTTGTTTTGATTTGCATCTCTCTGATCACTAAGGACTTTGAACATTTCTTTAGGTGCTTCTCAGCCATTGGAGATTCCTCAGTTGTGAAATCTCAGTTTAGTTCTATACCCTGTTTTTTGATCGGGTTGTTTGGTTTTTTGGTGATTAACTTCTTGAGTTCTTTATATATTTTGGATATTAGCCCTCTGTCGGATGTGGGTTAGTGAAGTTTTTTTCCCAATTTGTAAGTGGCTGATTTGTCATATGAGGTTCCATTATCAATTCTTGATCTTAGAGCATGAGCCTTTGGAGTTCATGCAAACTCACCTAAGAGGAGTAGAAGGCAGGAAATAATCAAACTCAGGGTCTAAATCCACCAAATAGAAACAAAGAAAGCAATACAGAGAATCAGCAAAACCAAAAGCTGGTTCTTTGAGAGAATCAACAAGATAGATAAACCCTGAGCCAAACTAATTAAAGGGCCAAGAGGCAGTATCCAAATTAATAAAATCAGAAACGGAAGGGAAACCTCACAACAGAAACAGAGGAAATTCCAAAATTCATCAGATCCTATTATCAAAGTCTATACTCAGCAAAACTGGGAGTCTAGATGAAATGGATGGTTTTCTAGACGGATATTTTCTTTATTTACATTTTATTTATTTATTTTTGTTACTATTCTTTTTTTTTCCATTTTTTATTAGGTATTTAGCTCATTTACATTTCCAATGCTATACTAAAAGTCCCCCATACCCACCCACCCCCACTCCCCTACCCACCCACTCCCCCTTTTTGGCCCTGGCGTTCCCCTGTACTGGGGCATACAAAGTTTACGTGTCCAATGGGCCTCTCTTTCCAGTGATGGCCGATTAGGCCATCTTTTGTTACATATGCAGCTAGAGTCAAGAGATCCGGGGTACTGGTTAGTTCATAATGTTGTTCCACCTATAGGGTTGCAGATCCCTTTAGCTCCTTGGGTTCTTTCTCTAGCTCCTCCATTGGGAGCCCTGTGATCCATCCATTAGCTGGCTGTGAGCATCCACTTCTGTGTTTGCTAGGCCCCGGCATAGTCTCACAAGAGACAGCTACATCTGGGTCCTTTCAATAAAATCTTGCTAGGGTATGCAATGGTGTCAACATTTGGATGCTGATTATGGGGTGGATCCCTGGATATGGCAGTCTCTACATGGTCCATCCTTTCATCTCAGCTCCAAACTTTGTCTCTGTAACTTCTTCCATGGGTGTTTTGTTCCCAATTCTAAGGAGGGGCATAGTGTCGACACTTCAGTCTTCATTCTTCTTGAGTTTCATTTGTTTAGCAAATTGTACCTTATATCTTGGGAATCCTAGGTTTGGGGCTAATATCCACTTATCAGTGAGTACATATTGTGTGAGTTCCTTTGTGAATGTGTTACCTCACTCAGGATGATGCCCTCCAGGTCCATCCATTTGCATAGGAATTTCATAAATTCATTCTTTTTAATAGCTGAGTAGTACTCCATTGTGTAGATGTACCACATTTTCTGTATCCATTCCTCTGTTGAGGGGCATCTGGGTTCTTTCCAGCTTCTGGCTATTATAAATAAGGCTGCTATGAACATAGTGGAGCATGTGTCCTTCATACCAGTTGGGGCATCTTCTGGATAAATGCCCAGGAGAGGTATTGCTGGATCCTCATTTTAAATGTTATGCCCTTTCCCTGCCCCCCCCCGAAAACCCACCCTATCCTACCCCCTCCCCCCCTGTTTCTATGAGGGTGTTCCTCTAGCCTTCAAACAACCAAGGGCCTCTCCTCCCATTGATGCCTGACAAGGCCATCATCTGGTTTCATATGCGATACACAGAAAGACAACCTTGCAGAAGCATAGAATATAATTATGGCTCAGAGGAAAGGAGTGTGAACAGGGAAATGTAAGAAGCTTGTTAAAATTATACAAAGTTATGGTTAAATAAAATCTGTTGAAGAACAGGTGAGCATACTTAACAGTAATATATTGTTATACTTTAAAAGAGAGGAATTAGATTATTCACTTAAATACATGGCTATTTGAGGTGATAGATAAGTCAGTATTCTAGTCTCACCATTGTTCAATCCTTGTCTGTCTGTCTGTCTCTCTGTGTGCATGTGTGTGTGTCTGTGTGTGTGTGTGTGTCTGTGTGTGTGTTCCCATTAATATGAAATTACAATTCATCAAATAAGGCAAAACAACTGAAATCATTACTTCTTTTTCCAATAGAATGTTAACACTCTTGATTTCACAACAGCTGTTATCTGATTCACTTTCTGATTCCTATCACGGTTCACTGGGATTTAGTGTCTCCATTCTGCCACTATTGCTACTGCTGATAGGGGCACCACTGATGATGTCCATCTCCAACCTGAGCAGGCTGACTGCTTTTCCTAGTTTTTCTATACATGATAAATGAACCCCTTGTATTTATGCAAAACAGAGCTGAATGGGTCGGTGAAAATTTTTCTTTCTTTCTTAGAGATAATTGAGATGTAATGTTCTCTGCTTTCTACTGTCTCTGCCTTGCAAGCATGAAAATCTTAAGTGAGTTGGTGACTTTTCCTATTGCTGGGACAAAATACCTTGCAAAAGCAACTTAAAGAAAAAAAAAGGGTTATTTTTGATCATAGTTTGAAACTACAGCAGTCTACCATAGGGTGAACTCATAGGAGATCACTGGCCACAGTGTATCTGCAAATAGAAGCAAACAGAGATTAAGGCTTGGCTCAGTTTGGTGTATCCTCCTTATTCACTCTAAGACCCCAGGATATGGAAACAGGGTGGTTCACATTGAGGATGGGTCTCCTAAACTCAATTTACCACAATCTATGAGCTCCTTCACAGATAAGCTGACATTTCTATACTGAGTTATTTAAAACACTACCAGCTTGAGAGTCAATATCAAGCATCAATAAAAGGGTAGGCACAGGGAATTGTATTGTTGAGACCAGTTAAGGAGGGAATAGAATGCAAGTCTGCTTTCATGACACATAAAATGACTCCACATCTGGATATATGAAAATTCTCTAGATATTGCACCAATAACAAACTGTCTCCTATAACTTTCATTCTAAAATCACTGAACAAATTAATATTCTATTTTATTTCCAGGAGTATATATCTGACTTTATAAACTGCAAGAAGGTGCTAGGTTAGTTATGAATACAATCAGTTTAATTTCTCCTAACTTTAGTTATGTTTGTTTAAGGGCAGCTATTTAACCTGTGACACATATACCATGCCTTCTGTCTTTAAAACTATATTGTTTTCCCCTTGTGACTTTGTTAACTTAGTTTTCACAGAAAAATGTCATACTGTCCTCTATATGTCACCTTAACTATTTTACAGATATCACTATATAGGCATATTCAAAATGAAAATACTCTAAACCCATGGTAGTGCTTCATCTCCCTCTATATTGTAAATTCCTAAGAAAAACAAGCCCTAAGGTTTACTTTTCATTTTCTCCTGCAAATAGCTCTAGACTCTAAAATTGAGAGGTATTTAATCAATTTACCTGATAATAAATGGAATAATATTTCCCCATAGGTACTTGGGTGAAGCAATCATGAAGCTCTTTGGTTTTCTGCTTCATAGATTCAATTCACTTCTTATCATAAAATCTGAATGAGATTGACCCAAAAGAAGCATTGGTCCAAAATATGAACAGAGTGGAAAGTCAGGGCTACAGGTGGGACTGTTTGTCACAAATCTATGTGACACTTTAATTTCTATCACTTTCAATTTTCCCCAGTATAACTCTCATTCCTTCCCAGGCTGGTACAGCCCCATTTTCATGTCCTTGGGCCTGACATCGCTTTTGACAGAGAGTTCACCTTTGCTATCCAATTTGAGATGATCATCTCCTGACATAGTGCTGTCCTGTGAAGACTCACCTTGCTGCCTCTGGGACCAAGTCCTGTTAATCATCACAGACCCAATCACATTGATGGTAATGTTCTAGCCCGTCCCCCAGTCTTCTAGCCCATTCAGATGGCTAATGTCTTGTTAAAACTTTTTGACTTATTAATTTTAGCAGTGACAGGGCCTGATTAGCTTCAGAATTACTCCGTGCCTATTTTTAGTCTGATGTGCTTCTATCCTTCACAGATAGTTTAATCCCAAAGTATTAATTCATCTCTATATAATGCTGGCTTGTCTTCCTTCTAAATCTTACTGTTTTTCCTTTACATCTATATATACCTTGCATTAACATGTCCATTGCTTAAGAAAATGGGCACTGTTGTTCCAAAGAATACAGATTTTCTGATACCTACATCATCAAACTATCAAAATCCACAGAAATAATATTGTGAGATGGGGAATATCAATAATTGCTCAGGATGCTCAGGCTGATCATCTAGCCTGCAATGGGCTACTCTGTTGAGATATTTCTCTCTGTAAATCAGGACCTGATTCTGTGACTAATGGACAGGGGTACTTGGGATTCAGCTGGAGTCTATGTAAAATAATGGTGTTGTCCAGACTGTATAGAACCTTGTAGTAAATTATGTGCCTGCAATACCATGCTTTTGTTTAAAATGAAGGAAGGCCACAGAGGGATGTACACAGTGACCATACAGAGCTGAAACATCATTGAGCATTGAATCATAGGCAAGCTGCTCAAAAGAAACAATTAGTGATCAGGATAAGAGAGTATCATTCATGAGAAAATTGAGGACATATATTAATTACACGATGTTAAGTTAGACATGAGGACAGCAAAGACAATGAACACAGAAGAACTTGTATAGAGAAAGCCTAGAATAAAAGTTTTGCTGCTGTTTAGGGTTTCTCTGACTGTTAATTGAGGGATAGAGAGGTATGTACAATCAAATGACCACCAATCATGCAGATAGTGCCTGGATTATGATGGCTAGAGCTAAAAATTTTGCAATCTACAATGGAGGTACACCCCCCCACACACACACATATGTGTGTACATTTAATATGTAGATTTACTAGAAACCTATATGCAGAAATACTATAGAGAAACTCTAATGTGTGTGTGTGTGTCATACATATTAGAACTAGTCAGATGTAAAGGCACACAGATGGTAAAAAGGAAAGAAGGAAGGGAGGGAGGGAGGGAGAGGGAGAGGGAGAGGGAGAGGGAGAGGGAGAGGGAGAGGGAGAGGGAGAGGGAGAGATATTTTGGTCTATTTCCTGACAAGCAACATGGGAATCAATTTACATTCATGAGGTTGAAGAACTCCATTTCTATAGCTGTTGAGCTAAGATTCTATATCTTGTGTGTATTAAGTGAGGTTTCAGCACATGGCCTTGCCAAAGTATGCTTGATTTAATTGATAGAGCATATGAAAAACAGAGGAGCATCAGCAGATGTGGACTATCCTGACAATATGAAACTTTGGAACTTGTAAGGAATCTTATTATCTAAGGATGTATATGGAGGTTGTGCATTTTCTCAAACCAAATACATTTCTAGTTTTAAATTCTATTTAGTTTTCTTTTGAGATTGTGTGTGTGTGTGTGTGTGCATGCATGCGGGCATGTGTGTACATGCATCAGAATATTCAGATTAATTCGTTCATTTACCATATGTGTATTGGGTATCAAAGTAAGGTCATCAGTATAGGAAGAAAGCACCTTTATACTCTGGGTAATTTCTATACCCAACAAAACATATATTTATACTTACCAAATATCACACACAGAGAGAGAGAGGGGGGGGAGATGGGAGAGAGAGAGACTCACCAGGTATTTCTTCAGCAATGGTTATAGGCTTAACAAATTCTTTCAATTTCTTTTAGATAATAATTTAATTACACATTTCCTTTTCCTTTCCTCTTTTCAAACCTTTCCATATTTCTTTCACATTTCTCCTTAAAATCCATGGCCTTTTTTTTTTCTTCAACAATTTTTTATTAAGACGTGTATGTATTTGTATATGCCTATACTTCTAATTTAATATTGTCAGTCTGTATAATATTGCTTATGTGCATGTTTTCATGCTGACCATTTGGCACTGACAACCAAATTCCCTGCTCTTCCCTGGGGAATATGACCACTCCCACTTAAAACTTTCTACACTTGCCACAACTATATGGCAAGTCCGTTGGCGCCTTTCCTATTGCGGCCCAGGTTAGGCAGTCATAATGGTAAGACTCTGTGTATGTAACATCTGATATTACTTGTAAACACAGTCTAATACAAACTCCCCTGGTCTTCCAGCTCTTATAAACTTATTACTTCCTCTTCCCGAACGGACCCTGGAACTTTGATGTAGGAGTATTCTCTAGAAATATACATTGAGTGTACTCAACAACTCTGACTTTTTACTGGTTATGATTTTTCTGTGAGTCTCTATTGCAAAATACAATTTCCCTGGTGAGGAATGAAGCCTCTAATCTTGTGTTGGTATATGGACAAATGTTCACAGATTGCCATTAGAGATTTATGGTGATTTAGAAAGTTAGTTGTCATAGATTATCCTCCAATAACTATTGCTTCACTAACACCATGTAGTTAGGTAGGTTTCTGGTACCAGGCATGGGCTTCCTCTTGTTAAGCAGATATTAAGTAGAATTAGAGATTTGATTACTGCCAGTATGTGCATGCCATCTTTGCACCCTTTGTGCTATTGTGCCATGGTGGTCATTTGCATGGTTATTAGGCATTATAGCTGGGTAGGTTTTGTGGTTGCCTCCCTACTTTTGAAGCTTGTTTGGTGACTTCTGGTACTCCTCAAGTGACTCCAAGTCACATTTCTGAAGTGCATGTTATCTTCAGCAATAAGGACCCTCCTTCCACATATAGGAGATAACCAAGGGCAGCATCAATAGGGTGGGTGTTTGGGGAGTCTCATGAATAGCTCAGGCCAACAACACAAAAGAGGACTTGTACTGTCTTTGAATTTTTGTTAAGCACTCTTTGGCTCTTGAAGGATGTACTGTCTGCCTAGAACACAAAAGTTTAATAAAAATTTGTATGTATATCTAATTATATACACTGAATTGTGTGTTATATTTGATTTGTTTTGCACTAAATAGTTAATAGTATGATTTCTTGTGATGTATGCAGACATCATTATTGTTTTACTGACCTCCCACCATCTTCTATATTTATCTCTTTCTCAGTGCCATAAGGAGGACCCTATTTTTCTATTTTGCTATCGTATCACTTGTACTTTGTCTTTACCATTACCATCTTCCTGCCTTACTTTGTACCTACTTTCCTCCTCCCTAGGGAGTTCTCCCACTACCATTTCCTAATAATTGTCAAACCATAAAAGTTTCATTCTATTATTTTAACCATTTTGGTGAATAATACAACTTTCTGAATATACAGCTGAGCTTGAAACTTTTATGCTTGTTTCTACTACAATATTGCTTCTGTAATTTAAAGACTTCATTCAGTTGCAAACACTTTAAAATGTTGTCCTGAACCCCTAATCTTAGATTCTGTAGTCTCTCCTTTAGCTTACTTTTTCTGAGAATAACTCTATACTTGCTCTGAACTGGATATATAATCTGAATTTGATAATCAGTGTGGATATTTTGCAAAAATACATTTTTATTTTATTCTCAGGACTGCAAAGCAAAGCCCTTGTGGTATATCATAATGCAGCCTTCAATTTGCATGCTCACCAATTCTGTAGTAATGGTAATGGGATATAATGATACAATTTTTATTGTTTAATCATCTCTCAATGAAACTGGCAAAATAAATTGATTATAAGTAAGTTAAATTAAGAATAAATTGTACTAAGTTTAAAATAAACCATTTTCATTAAACAACTTTGATGAATGTGGTCCTAATGTTGATTCACCAAAATTTGTATCTTAAAAAGTTTAATTTTTCAAATATCAATTAAATTCAATAGAGCAATTAAATATATCTCCTATGTGACAGGAGATTTGTAATGAATATTATGAAATATGAGCTGGAGAAATGGTTCACTGAACACTTGTATCTCTTGTAAAGGACATGAGTTCAGTTCCTAACATCAAGAGGCTCACACCCTCTCAAACTCTAGTTCCAGGGGATATAATGCACCTCCTTGCTTCTGTTGCCACCTGCACACATTTTGGCACACATTTTCACAGTAACATATATGTAAAAATACATCTTAAATCAAAAGACCTTCATAGAATCTTGAGAAAAGATAACATATTTCCTGAACCAAAGGAATACAGACTTGAAGTCCTTATGGTGTAAGAACATTTGGTATATATTTGTAGGGGAAACATAACTAAAGACATTGGCAGTACAATCCACCCAACTTTACTAACCGTGATGGCCTATCAGCCTAAGTTCAGAGACACCTAGGACAGTGAAAGTAGACATAACTGAATAATAAACAATAAAAACAAAATAAGAAGAGAAAGAATGGAAGCTACAGGTGAGGAGAGGAGTGAAGAGGACACGTGATGAGAGAGAAGAGAAGCAGAGAGGAGAGGTGAAGAAACAAGGAGACAAAAAGAAGAAAAATTAAAAAGAAGGAGAGATAGTATGGAGGAGAGAAAGTGAAAACAAAAGGAAAGAGAAAGAACAGATAAGACAGCAAATGACAAACTTAGTGAAAATAGGTTGAAGGAGGCTGGGAGTGGGTTAGAGGGGAGTGCCCAATATGGATTTTTGAAGAATAAATACACATTTGTTAAGGAAAATGGTCATTTACTTATAATACCTACATTCACTTGACATACAGGACTGTGGTCAACTCTCTATTACTGTTTGAGTCGTAATAGCCTTGGCATTAAAGAACTATCTTATTAATCCAGGTAATCAAGGTTTGAGTATAATTCCTGTAATATCTTTCTAATGCTTATAAGATTAGTAATGGTATTGACTCTTCCTGATAACATCTATTTATATCTTCTATCACGCTTTCAGTGTTAGGAAGTGTTTATCAATGTTATTGATGTGTACACTGAATATCTATGGGTATATTGATTTCATCTATTGCAGCAACTTAGATATCATCTATTTATTATTTTCATCTGGTTCACTTAAATTTCATTTGCTTTCTTTGTAAAATCAATTAAGATTGTGTATCTTGTGAGACTATGCCAGTGCCTGGCAAATACAGAAGTAGATGCTCACAGTCATCTATTGGATGGAGCACAGGGCACCCAATGGAGGAACTAGAGAAAGTGCCCAAGGAGCTGAAGGAGTCTGCAACCCTATAGGAGGAACAGCAATATGAACTAACCAGTACCCCTAGAACTCATGTCTCTAGCTGCATATGTAGCAGAAGATGGTCTAGTCAGCCATCATTGGGAGGAGAGGCCCTTGATGTTGCAAAGATTATATGCCCCAGTACAGGGGAATGCCAGGGCCAGGAAACAGGAGTGGGTGGGTTAAGGAGCAGGGTGGGAGGAGTGTATAGGGGATTTTAGGGATAGTATTTGAATTGTAAAAGAAGAAAATATCTAATAAAATTTGTTTTAAAAAGATTGTTTAGGATTCACTTAGATCTTTTATATTAACTGACACATTTTTAATTAAAAGTTTTTATACAATATATGATAATATTTTGCTCTTCTCAAATACTCCTATACCCCTGCCATGGCCATATCCAACAAATTTCTTTTTTGTAACATTTTGAACTAATCCAATACATTTCCATCTATCCACTACAGTCATTCTTTATAACCCATTGAGTTAATTTACAGGTTTCATAATATTTACAATGTTCTGTATTTTGTTAAGACATCATGAGTTTCCTTGGTTTTCTTTACTGTTAGTAAAAGTTTCATGGACCTAGTCTGAAGTTACAAATGCAAATGACCTTTCTTATTCCTAATACTAAGTGACTTAGAAATTATTCCAAACTATGAGCATCCTATCAAAAAGATCTGGGCTCCTTTGAAAAGTGATTTATCAGAGGAATATTTTATAGAATGAGTCAGAGATATGGTATGCTTAACTCATGTGAGAACAGCAAAAGTAGAGGGGCTACTTAAGAACTGTGTGTGAGAGAGAAGGGTTGTATTATGTGGTGGGTGGTGTGTGTGCATGGTAGTTTTACCAGAACAATTTTACAGAAACAGGTTGCTCAGAGAACACTCTAGACACAAAAGAAGACAGAATGAGTCGGAGAATGAGAAGCCAGAAGATTAGGACATATTGACAAAGTTAATATGAAGCAAAGCAGAGCAGTTCAGTAAGAAGCCAAGAGAAAGCAGATTAAATCAGTCAGTTTGGAAGATTAGAATCTATGTTGTAACGAAGCTTTCAGTATTAGGACTAGCAATAGTTATAACAGAGAATGGAATGCTCTGGGCTCAGCCCAAGCCTTGTATTGGTACAGCTTGGATACAGCTTTGATCTCAACACTTCATTTAAGAAAATAAAGTGACAACTACAAGCAACACATAGACTGAGGTGCCCACAAAGCTCATGGCCAATATTCTTCAAAATGTAAAGGGTGTGAGGGGAAACCTGCCTTATCAATAGAAGAAGTTACAGAAATAAGGTAATGACATATAGTATATGGTCAACATGAACTGTGTCTTTGAATTCAGGTACTATAGATGCATTAAAATGTGAAGACATAGTATTATGCACATCAGGACAGTATATATATATATATATATATATATATATATATATATATATATAATATTTATTGTTACATCGTTATATGTACACCTTTATTGATTGATTTATCCATCTGTGCACTTGTTCACATATGAGCAATTAGGATTAAAACTATGATGAGTATGTTGCATGTCCAAGGGTATGGTTGTCATAGTTCAGCATCTCTTGTCTTATTTAATTGATTTACACCTTTTTTCAGCTCCCAATGAACCTGCAGCTCATGGATCTGTTACACTGGCTAGCCAGTGAGCTCCAGGAGATTTTCCTGTTTCTCCTGGCCTCCAGCACTGAGGTTATAGGTACACATTTACCATTTTTATGTGTGTACAGGGGATTAAATTTAGATTTTTGTTTGTGCAGCAAGCATTTTTCCAAATGAATCATCTTCATAACTACAATAAATTACTTTTTCTGTGACCTTAAAGATTTATTATGACTACCAAAAGAAAATTTACAATGCTACTCATTGACAGCATAACTTGGTATGCATATTACATGGAATAAGCTCAATGTGGGAACAAAGGAGGTTTTATTAACAAGGAAAAGACTTTTGCTCCTTATTGTGCTGAGTGCTTTTCCTGTATTACACTCACTCTACTTCTTAACACTATAGGATGCTGTATTTTATAATGAAGGAGAAATTGAATATAGAAGTTATTTCTACCTGTTGCTGGTCATGGAGTGACTTAATGACAGAATCAAGACTCTTTAAGATATGGTCATGCAAACTGCATGATGTGAATCATTTTACTACACAAACAACTGTCACAGAGTCTTTGGCTTTCATGTGATATAGAATCATATTAATAAAACATCAGATTCCACTTAACAAGGAGGAATAGAATAAGTTTTGGGTGCTATGTTAGACAAAGTTGTTTCCCATTTGCATCTGTTCAAAGTGGACCTGTCTGTCTTTGAAAGGTAGCATCTTGCTATATCTTTAAAGTACTTTTACAGTTATTTCCAAATAAACTCCAAAACACACCAAAAAGAATTGAATTTAAGTCAGAGTACAAACAATCTGCTTGCATTATTTTACTCAAAAATTAATGATTTTCCCCAAGTCCATGTTTCAGGAAATTGCTATGTTTGTGTTGGTTTGACATAACTGTAGATATTTCACCTAATCTATCCTCAAGTCTAGACCAGAATGGGGGGAAAAAAGCAAACATTTTATCAAACTGACAAGACAATGATCCACCATGCATCTTAGCTGCAAAAATATGTTATTAGATTCAATTTATCATGAAAAATTGCTAGATTGTGTGAGGGCTGAAATGGCAGCAGGACAAGAGTGCAGCTCTTTGGTACTAATTATCTTAAGAGTTGACCTTCCAGGTCACCCCAAACCCTGTATTAATTCAAGAGAAAAGCTTAGATGGTCGACACAGAGATGTCAGAAAATTGTAGCAGCAAACCATTTATTTTAACTCTTGCAAGGCTGACTAAAGAGTCACACAGTAGTTGATATCTAAAGCCCTGACCATTTTATCCACAGCTGACTTCTAAACTTTGCTTGCCATTTTATTCTGCCCAAATTCCTCTGTCAAAATGATATAATCACTTTCACTAGTAGAAACATTCCTTTCTGTTTATCCTTTATCTTGGTAGATGCTGCCCAGACTGTGGAGAGCTTCTTTTTCATAACCCCATGCTGTGTTAACAATCATGTTCTTGTTCATGACAGAGTCTTCCTCAATTAAGACATCCCAAGGCCTTTCTCTTACAGTCAGTTGACTATAATTGCTTCCTTCCTTGTGATAACACAGCATTCCTTGTCAATGTCACATGTTGCCTACTTAGCAGATACATTATTTAGCATGCCAGCTAACCTTATCCATCTGGATTAGTTACTTTTATATTACTATGATAAAAACATTATAAACAGGGCAACTTACAAAGAAAAACATTCAGCTGAGTTTCAGAGGATTAGGGTCAATGATGACAGAACAAATGCATGGTGGCAGGAACAGCTGAGTGATATCATCTTGAACAGCAAGCAAGTGAGAGAGAGAGAGAGAGAGAGAGAGAGAGAGAGAGAGAGAGAGAGAGAGAGAGAGTGCTAGATATTCCTGGAAGCTTTTGAATCCTCCAGGCTTGCCCCTCCCATCCCAGTGACATACCTTCTCTAACAAGACCATACCTCCTAAACCTTTCCAAAAAGTTCCACCAACTGATGACCAGGTATTTCAACATATGCATCTATAGGGGCCATTCTCACTTAAACTAGCACAGCATCTTATATTTTATGTCCACTAGTTAGTATCTGGATGTACTATTCCTAGAAATTTTACATAGATTAAAATATGAGTGAAACAGTTGCCATTTTTTTTATCTTTATCATGTCTCAAATACCTTTTTCTCTTTCATTATTGTCTATTTCTGCACCCCATTCATGTCAACTTCAGGTATTATAAAACCAAAAGGTAAGCTTGGTTTTGGAATGAGTAGTGATCCACTAAACTTTAAAATATTAATCTATTTAGAGAAAATGACTTCCAATGGATGACAATATTAACATTAGAGCATAAGAGAGGGCCCTGATCTAGTCAAACCAGAATCAACTGAAGAAGGTAGGATTAGAGATGGGGTCAGATGGTTCCATGGGGGAATGATGCTTCAATCTCACTTAGAAGGGGAAACAAAATAATCACAGGAGGCAGAGGGAGGGAGTGACCTGGATGGGAGAATGGAGGAGAGGGTAAAGGGGAACCGATTCAGGTATGGAGGGGGCAGGAGAAAAGTCCAGAGGGCCGAGAGAATGAATAGAAATATGGAGCTTCTAGGGGTGGGAGATGGGAGACTATGTGAGAGAATCCCAGGATTCAATGGGAGCAACCTTAGTCCCAATGTCCAACATTAGGGAGAAGGAACTTGAAGAGTCTACCTCTAGTGGTTACCAACTGACAGTCACATTTCTGACCCAGTATTTATTCTGTCTAAAAAAGCTACAGATACAGAAGTGAAGAAGAGACTGAAGGAAAGGTTTCCTGTGATTGGTCCAACTTGGCATCCATCTCAAGGGTCAGGTCCACCATAGTCTGACACTATTACTGATGGTATGATATGCGTACAGACAGGAGCCTAGCATGAGTGAGTTCTGAGAGTTCTTATGAGCAGCAGACTGAGACAGATGCAAATACTTACACCCAACCATTAAACTTAAGTCAGGGACCCCTATGGAGAAATTAGGGGGAGGATTGAAGGAGCTTAATGTGAGGGTTATCCCATATGATGGCCAGCAGTCTCAACTAACCCAGACCCCTGGGGGATTCCAGAGGGTGAGCCACCAACCAGACAGCATGCATGGGCTGTCATGCATTGAGGTCCCTGGCACATATATAGCAGATAACTGCTTGGTCTGGCCTCCGTGGAAAATGATATAGTAATTGTTAAGAGACTTGAGGCCCCAGGGAAGGGGGATGTTTGGTGTGTGTGGGGATGCGCCCTCTTGGAGGCAAGGAGGAGAAGGAATGGAATGAGGAACTATGGGAGAGGGTTGGGGAGAAGACAACAGATGGAGGTAAATAAGTAAAATATTAATTTTTAAAAAGTTAATTTGAATGGATTCTCTCGTTATTATTTCACTGAACTTCCAACCACAGCTTAGAATTAGCAATTTTTCCAGTCTTGATACTGAGGAATTAGAGACATTTACATAGTTAAATTCACATGACTTTTGTTCTTGGCTTACTTTAATTATAACTCATAAACCATCTTAAGTCTTGAGAGTTTCTTCTATCAATTTCTGGGTTATCTGAAAGAGGAAGATATGTATGTTTACAATGGAATGAATTACAAGAACATTTAAAGCTTGCATTCAATAAAGCAATGTTGGTGGTCAGTAATGTTTTCAACTCCTGGATTCTCAGTTTGAATATTTCTTAACAGGGTTCCTTGAAACCTCAGGGTCAGATTCAAGACACCAGTTTACATTCTATCTCTGCCTTCGTCTTTCTCTGTCTCCCTGTCTCACTCTGAATCTCTCTTTCTTACTTAGTCTCTCTCTCTCTACATCTTCTGACTCTTCTCTCTCTCCATTTCTCCCGCTCTCTTGTCTCCCTTTCAGTACTTTCCCCTCTTCCTCTCTCTGAAATTAAAACCATTAACACAGTTGAATTCACTGTCCCTTTCAGATAACACCAGAAAAATACCTACTTCAAATTATGGCAAGATAAAACAGGAAGAAATATATCACTGTCTTTTAATTTTCTTAATAAATAAGGGGTTAAATTCTATATTACAGTACTAGTATTTTATACAGTACAGTATGATTAGTTTTGATATATATTTACACTGAACACCAGACCAGAAATAACTTACAGGGAATGCATTTATTTCATTTCGTAACTCCAAATAACATGTCATCATACCTCCGGAACCAGGAAGTCAAGGCAGGAACTTAGGAGCAAAATCTGAAGCAGAGACCATGTAAGAAAGCTTCTGTCTCATACCCTGTACATTTCTCATCTTGCTTTAATACATAAGCAAGGGCTTCCTGTCCAGGGATATCACCACCCACAGTGGTCTGGGTCCTCTAACATCAATTGTGAATTAAGAATATGCCAAATAAACATGCCCACAGGCTTATCTGATACAAGGAATTCCACAAGTGAGGTTCTGTCTTCTGAAATGATTCTAGGTTGTATCAAGTTGGCAAAAATCCCTGCCCTTAATAAACAGTCCTTGTATATTAAGAGTTAATATTAAAATAGTGTTCATATATCAGGAACACTTAATTCCCTCAGTGCTAAAAGAGATCACAGTATGTGTTCCTGATTTTTCTTGGTAAAATCTTGTGTTTTAAGAACCTGTCTTATGCTTCCATGTAAAGCCAAGTCAACAAATTGATGAAATCACAGTAAATAACCTAATAACATAAGAAATTGAATCTCCTAACTGCCAAGCACTGTAGATCAGATGTGGAGGAATGTGACTGTTATTCATTAACCCCCAATACAAATGATGAGCACCTTAATGGTCAATGTTTCTTGGAGTAGATTCTGAGTCAGAAGAACTTAAAGTGATGGTAAGTTGCTGTGCTTTAGCCCATTTACTTTGTCTGTGCTCCTACCCTATATTTTTTGAAACAAGAATTATAAACATCCCTACTCACTCCTTGGACAAAATGTAAAGAAAACAGATTCAAAGGGAAACATCTGAGTATCAAAAGGAAAAGATTTTATGTACTATTCCCATGAGAGCTAAGTAATTATTGTTATAGTTTACCATTTTCACAGTTAATTTAATCTCTGCCTATACAGAACATACATGTAGTATATTTCTTAACTGTTGTTTTCCTTCCCATGACAAATTTCCATTGATTTTCATAGGAAATATCCCTCTAAAATTCAACTACCAGAGCCTGTTTTCAAAGAAAGAGAAGTTTGAATATTGTCAAACCTGACCCATCCCTACTTACTAAGTTCTCTTATTCAAACATTAGAGATCCCAAAAATTTTAGCAGAAAATCTCTAGAAACAATAAATAATTTCAGCAATGTGGCAGAATACTGAACCAACTTGCACAAATCAATAGATTTTTATTGACCAAGAAGAAACATATAGAGAAAGAGATCATGACATTCTTCCATTCATAATAGCTGGGAAGAAAATAAAACATCATGGAATAAAACTAACCAAAGAAGTGAAGGACTTCTACAATGAAAACTTTAAATCTCTGAAGAGTTGGAGAAATTAGGATACCCCGTGTTCCTGTATTAGCAGAATTAATATTGACAAGGGTATATTAATACAAGCTATTTACAGATTCAATGCAATCCTAAATAAAAGCTCCATATCATTCTTCAGAGAAATAGAAACAAACAATCGAAAGATCTACTATATAATTTATATAGAACTATAAAATATCCTGGAGACACAAAACAATCCTCCCCATAAGGACAATGTTAGAGGAAGTACAGTTCCACGCCTGAACATATACTACAGAGCCACAGTTAAAAATAAATAAATAAATAAATAAATAAATAAATAAATAAATAAATGTAAAAATAGAAGAAAAAACAGTGTGGTACTCTTGATGGCTATTTTTGGTTGTCAACTTGATTACATCTAGAATGAACTACAATCCAGAAATGGAGGGTACAAGATTTTTTTGCTTTCTTTAAAGTGGATTAATCCATTTCTAGTCTAGAATTTGAGATCGGAAGACACATATTATTGCTGCAGAACTTAATTCTGGAAGACACAGACCTTTAATCTGAGCCAGAGCTTCTGCTAGAACTTTATACAAGGATAGAGAAGAAGGAAACCTTTGCTCTTTGCCTGATTACCTTAGGCTTCCTAGCTCTCTTTTGCTCCCTATCTCTCTGGTATGTCTTTGATTTCCCTTTGTGTCCTTCCATTCCACAGATTTTTTTTCAGACATTATCTATCAGTTAGATATTGTCCTTGAAATTGTTTTCATTTCTTGAATTTATAATTTGTTATTTTTTTAAAAAAACCTGTTATTATCCTTTGCTTACATACCAACTCATAAATGCACTGGAAATAGAATAGGTAGATAGACATCCAGGTATATATTTGATAGGTACATAAAACGGTAGATGGATGATCGACATAGGAAATGGCCAGACAGGCAAGAGAGAGTAAAGGGGGCCTGAACACTGACTGTTGTCAGCAATCCTACTCTCACCTCAGATCTGTCATTTGTAAAAGAGGGAGAAAAGTCACACAGATGCCATGACGTGTTTTCACAAGCACTTGCGCACATATGCATATCTATAGATATTTCTACAATTTAAATGTACATCAATATTTATATTATCCATTGTATATTATTAATATATATCATATTTATATATGTATACAGATATACAGGCACATTCACACACATGGGACATAACATCAAATGTGTTATGCAAATAGAATCATAACTACAGATAGTAATGATTAGCAAAAGAATAGGACCTATTTATTAAAACCAGGTTTTTAGGTTTTTATCTCTGGCATGTTCTTGTCTGTTGTCAAGTATTATGATAACCATACACAAGAATACATACACAGCAGAGATAATGCAAGTATAATGTTCATGACAAATATCACTAATTGTTTAACATGATTATCATTATACACTACAAATACTATAGTTAGAGAAAGTTATGAAACTGCCACCTAGTCAGCTATAAAAGAAAAGCTGAGGGAATTTATGGAGAAAAAAATGGATGATAAGGGAGAGGCACATTGAAAGCCAGCATTAATGAAGAATAATAAAAAAATTATGAATTGTTTAATTCTCTAGCAAGGAGATGTGTCTTTGTGAAAAACGATTTGTGGGAAATGGTGACACAAGCAATGAGGACAGGGTCCTATCAAAAGATCACATGGTGAGGACGCTGATTATTAATTCTATTGGATATACCAAGGGGCATATCTGCTGTAATTCAAAATCCAGGATGCAAGAAATTTGATATGAGCATTAGATGAGAAGATAAATTGAATTTATTATCGAGTCAGTGTCAGAAGTAAAAAGGACCAATACTATTCAGACAATTTTCGAAGGATTCTTCAGCACAGGTCCAGGCTAAAGACCCTGCTCACTCACTGGAGGATGGAGCAGTGCCTATGGGCACTTTTCATTTAAGAACTGTGATGAGTTATGGCTGTACAGAGGACATCTAAAGATCAGCTACTGATGAAGTTCAGGAAATCATTTAAGTAGAACGTACAGGTAGGTAAAAGGTTTTAGGCCCTGAGAATAAGTATCATTTGTAAAGGGGACTCTGGATAGCTTCTGGGGACAAAAAGGACACATTTATCCAAACAGCAGAACAATAGAGAAGCAAGAGCAAACGAAAGACAGCTGAAAGAGGTTTGTACTTTGGTGGTGGAAAATAAAACAACCTCAGATTGGATTGTAGAATCTGCTTTGCTAAATGCAAGAACAAATTCCCAGGATGCAGCTAACTGAACCCCTACTGAGCACAGAGTTGTGTCATTGTCTCTCCCTGGAAATAACTATAAATAACGTGAACAAAGATCATAGTTCCTAGATGTAGGAAACCCAGAGTTTGCTAATATCAGGCTACTAAAATTAACCTTTGAGAATTTCAGAAAACAAGAATGATGGCCACTAAGACGAAGTTCAGGTGGAAAGTGAAAGGGAAAGAGAATCAAGTCAGTTGGAAACAAAATATATGAACCTGAAATGTAACAATAGTTGAAAGAAATTCCTCTACTGCCCCACAAAGAGGTATTTCACTGAATTAAAGCGTAAGCAAATAAGAAATAAGAAAGACTCTCATGGATATAAAGAAATAGCAGAAGCAAAGGCATTGAATAAAACTGATGGGAAATTTTGGACCAAAGTTCCTCAAAGAAGGGTGGAGAAATGAATAATCAGCAGGTAGACAATATGATGGCAGTGGTAGGAATGCAAGGCTTTGGGTGACAGATGGGAATGGAAGCTGTCACATAATTCAGTGATGTCATTTGTAGAATCATTATGTGGAGACAGACTCATGAATGCAAACAAGGAGCCAGGCGTGGTGGCGCAAGCCTTTAATTCCAGCACTTGGGAGGCAGAGGCAGTCAGATTTCTGAGTTTGAGGCCAGCCTGGTCTACAAAGTGAGTTCCAGGAAAACCAGGGCTATACAGAGAAACCCTGTCTCAAAAAACAGACAAAAAACCAAACCAAAGAAACAAAAAAAAAAGAAAGAAAGAAAGAGAGAGAGAGAGGGAGGGAGGGAGGGAGGGAGGGAGGAAGGAAGGAAGGAAGGAAGGAAGGAAGGAAGGAAGGAAGGAAGGAAGGAAGGAAAAGAAAGCAAACAAGGGAAATTCAGGGAAGTGGCATTTAAACCAGAAACAAGCCAGTGGACAACTGTGGTAAAGAGCTGTTACTTGGTATATGTACTGGCTAGTTTTGTGTCAACTTGACACAGCTGGAGTTATCACAGAGAAAGGAGCTTCAGTTGAGGAAATGCCTCCATGAGATCCAACTGTAAAGCATTTTCTCAATTAGTGATCAAGGGGGAAAGGCCCTTATGGGTGGGACCATCTTTGGGCTGGTAGTCTTGGTTCTATAAGAGAGCAGGATAAGCAAGCCAGTAAAGAACATCCCTCCATGGCCTCTGCATCAGCTCCTGCTTTCTGACCTGCTTGAGTTTCAGTCCTAACTTCCTTTGGTGATGAACAGCAGTATGGAAGTGCAAGCCGAATAAACCCTTTCCTCACCAACTTGCTTCTTGGTCATGATGTTTGTGCAGGAATAGAAACCATGACTAAGACAGCATAGAAGATAATATTCAATGATAATGTTTTATCGAGTTCAGACATAACTATCTGAACATACTATCTCTATGTACGTATGAAATTGGAACATAGGTTAAGGCTGTCAGTGGTGTAGCCATGCTGTCAGACTTGTTTTGTGGTATTCATGATGAGGTATGTGAATCTAGATAATCTGTCTAGGCACTTTGTTCATTGCTTTTTTCATTGAAACATTTGGAAAATGTACTATAGTGTCATATAGATTTTGGGGAAAATGAGACCTCCCATGCAAGGAACACATGATTCTTACCACTTATCAAACTGTGTAAAAATATCATTAACATCATTAGACACTGGCTTGGGTGATCTAGTATGGAACTATCTTTCCATAATTTGTCCTGATAGTCTTGGAGGGGGCAGTCTTTCTATGATTTAGCATGGGCTGGGTACAAACATTTCTCTACACGGTAGCTTGAAAATGAGGACAAGAGTGAAGGATGAATTCATCTCATCCGTCTCTCTTCTGATTAGGAAAGACTGTCATGTCTTAAAGCGTCACAAAATGGCTATTTTGTGCATTTCTTTGTATATACATGGATATTACAGATCACACAAAGATTCATGGGAGACTGTATTAGTATCTTTTGGCATATTTACTAAGGGGTTTAAAATAGTCTCTAATCATTACGGAAGAAAAAAAAGGGATAACTTTGAGTTGTAAGAAATTGTGTCTGCAGAATTTTGAAAAGTATGGCTCCTTATTATAACTACGCTTGAATTTTTGGAATCTGACATTTTGGAAGACTGTTTGTAACATTGGAGATTCAGCTGAGAACTGCATGTGTTCTAGAACAGCACTTTGCCATTGAACACACAGAGCAATGAGTTAAGATGTTTAAGTAAATTTATTTTTAATCTGAAGAAGATTGCAAATGTCATAAACAGATTTTTATTGATAAGTCTATATCTCAGGTGGTAGATTAATACTGGAAATACAGATCAAACAAGGATAAAGGAGAAAAAGAAAACTGGGAGAAGTTTGTAGACAGAGAAATGGTTTAAAAGAAATAAAAATTAAGAGAAAGCAGAGCCACAACATGAGAGTAACTTAGATAAAGCAGTCACAACAGAACAAGCCCAGACAGACTCGGGGCACTGAAGTACTGGTTTAAAATGTTGTCATAAAGAAAAAAATGGATTCATATTTTAAAATTCACCTGAAAAATTATATGTTTTCAAAGACCCACTGAAATTCTAGATCACACGAGTTTTTTTTTGTTGTTTTGTTTTTTTTTTTTTTTTTTAAGAAACATGAAATTATTTTGAACAATTTTTACAGTCATTCCTGGAGAAAATCAAATGTTCAGGGCATTAAAAAAATAGTTTTAACAATTATCATTCTGGTAAAAAAATATGTACACATCAGAGTGTAGAGATCAGTGATAGAAATACCATTAAAATCACGTGATTTAGTATGTTCAGCATCAGATGAAAGAGGTAGAAATTTCACATAGGCAGAGAAGAAACATGAGCAGGATATATTTGCTGATCTGAAGAGAACTGGTTTTCATTTGGTCTGGTAATGTTTCATTAGTGCTTTGCCAATGCATAGTGTGCCAGAGGAGCTCATGTAACAGATTCCAGGTGTTGATACAAATGATGCCAGATAGTACCATGGGTATTTTCATTTCATGTCTTGTCTGTAAACACTGTCATCAAAAATATACTTTCCTTATTTAAGTGAAGAACATTAAAATAATTAAGGAAGAACACAAGGCCAACAGTGAGGATTAGCAACAAGTTGGCATGACATACATATATGCTTGCACAGAGAAGGCATGACAGACTGCCTCTCACTCACAGCATTTCTAGCATTTTAACCAGACAATGTCCAGTGTGTTATT
Organism: Mus musculus; assembly: GCF_000001635.26. Lineage (NCBI taxonomy): Eukaryota > Metazoa > Chordata > Mammalia > Rodentia > Muridae > Mus > Mus musculus. The sequence continues at coordinate 27,114,329 of NC_000084.6, read as the reverse complement.
GGACACCTGATGGTGTTCTACGTCTTCGTACATCAGATCTCTATACTTCACTCTTCCTGTTCCAGCAACAAAATATCTCCACATTCTTGAATGTCAGTTAGGAGACAAAACTGAAAGCATTTCAGAGTCAATAAACTATAGAAAATCTAACCATAGGATAAAATGGCAAATTGTTTAAAAAGATAGGAGAAATATATAGAACAGTGTAAGAGCAGAATTAGTTAGAAAGAAGCCAAAGATAAAGAGTGCAAGGAAGATGCTAAGAATAAAGGAAGAAGGGAAGTTAAACATGATTTAAATGTACCACCATTTTATCCAGTCAAAATAAAAATTATGATGAAATATAATATGTATAATAAATGAAAATATAGTATTTTTCTTTTTTCCTTTTTAATTTATTTTTTACATTCCATATTCCATTCCTTGACACACACCCCCATCCACCCTCTGACTGCTCCACATCCCACGCCTCCTCCCCACCCTATCCTGTCTCCACATGGATTCCCCCATCCCCCACTCCACCTGACCTCTAAACTCCCTGTGACCTCCACTCACTTGAGGGTTAGGTGCATCATCTCTGAGTGAACACAGACCCAGAAGTCCTCTACTGTATGTGTGCTGGTGTATGCTGTGTGTTTGGTGGCCCCGTGTTTGAGAGATTTCAGGGGTCAAGATTAATTGAGACTGCTGATCCTCCTAGAGGGTAGCCTTTCTCTTCAGCTTCCTTCAGTGTTCCCTAATTCAACAACAGGGTTCAAATGCTTCTGTCCATTGGTTGGGAGCAAATATCTACATCTGACTCTTTCAGCTGCTTGTTGGGTCTTTTGTAGGGCAGTCATGATAGATCCCTTTTTGTGAGCACTCCTTAGCCTCAGTAATAGTGTCGGGCCTTGAGACAACTTTTAACAGTTAAAAATGTACCATGTATAATAAAGAATAAAAGGATCAGGTATCAATGCTACATGAAATATCACTGTGTGTGCTTATCAGAAAATTTTGTTTCCATGCTATATATACTATTTCTCCTGCCGTTCCCTTTTAAAAACAGGTCATATTAAATGTGCTATCAGGATTCTTGGGGTGAATTTGTAAAACACTTTATATATTTCCATATGCTGTTGTCTTAGGGTTTTAGTGCTGTAAACAGCCACTATGACCAAGGCAAATCTAATAAGGTGTCTACTGTGATTAGGAGGAGGAGTTCATTGTCCACTCCAAAAGTGGCATACTTCCTCTATCAAGGCCATAGCTATTCCAATAAGAGAACACCTCCTAATAGTGCCACTTTCTGGCCCATGCATACTCAAACTGCCACAAATGTCAAAAGGAAAAAGTATAATAATGATTTGAATTTGAACTTGAAGTGGAATTTGAAAGCAAGGAAGGGTAACATCATACCTGATAAGAAGAAAAATTTTCCCTATAGTTAGCCAAGGGGCTGAGAATAGCAAGAATGATTCTATAAAGCAAAATCTTCACATGCAACATGCTAAATAATTGACAGCTAGACACACAAAAGTCCAACATAAGGTAAGAAAGAATATACTATACATTTAAGATGATTTCTTGCTTGTTCTTTGAACATATCTTTCTTTTCATAAGGATGTCTTAAATCGAAACACAAATATTTTATAAAATTCAAAGTGAACATGTTTCAATGATGAGGAAGACCTTATATCTTTCTACCTTTAATGAAGAAGAAAAAAAATGATGTCATGTTTGAAAATTGTTTTATCTGCAACTATTGAGGCATACCAACAGTGGGAATTAGAAGAGGGAGTCAGAGAGGTAGATTGTTAATGCAAGAGTAGAGTTGAACAGGTGAGCTGAAGTGATAACTTTGACAGTATTGGGTTGCAAGATATTGATATGCAATGCCTGTGTAAGTTCTGTTGGTTTAATTTGATAGGAAAAGAACTGTAAATATGAATCATATGTAAATATACTTTATGACTAAAATAAATAGCATCAAATAGGAGAAAAGATGTGAAAGAATGCTTAGTAAGTAAAACAAAATTCAGAAAAGAGTGGACTATGCAAAAACCTGAACACTTTTTAAAGTACTGAGACTTGCCTGAAACTTCACACCTGTAAACCATGTGTAACGTACACAAATTCCTTGTAATATAGCCAAGACAAGTACAAAAAAAAACAGAGATGTTCAAAGGATACTACTTCACAAAATACTCTAATTGGCAGATGGCTTAAATTACATGAGCCTGAGGAAATGTATATTGGTAATTATATTTACTACATTGATTGGAGTAGAAAGACTTATCCACTGTGGGTGGCATAATTCCCTAGGCAGGATGACCTAGATTTTACTCATGGAGAAAGTGACTGAGCATGAATGCATTAGTTCATTGCTGACTGCTCTTTAGTGTGAATGTGATGGGACTAGCTGCTTCAAGTACCTGCTGCCTTGACTTCCACTTAATGGTGGACAACTTGAAGTGGTTGTCAAATAAACCTTTTCCATTAAGTTTATTTTGTCTGGAAAATGTATTGCATCAATAGAAAAAAACAAAAACAAAAACAAACAAACAAAAAAAAAAACAAAAAACACAAAACAAAAAATACCTAAAGACATTCATGGTGATAAATTCAGGATTCTCTGCAAAACAAATAGGATGGATTCTGGTGTTCACAAATTGGCTTCCCAGCACTGTGATATTGTACTCTGTTTATGCCAATATGTTTTCAACCTAAATATAAGATGGGCAGACATTTCCTAGGAGTCAGAAATATAATACTCTAAGTAATCAGAGGGAATTATAGCATCCTATAGCATCATTGGAAATGTTGCATGCTGAAGTGAGCATGGGACCAAAGCAAACTCAGTGAGATGAAAGCAGGGAGTAGAAATCTGCTTAATGGAATTCAAAGCTCTGGGCTAAGAAGCCACATGGGCAACAAGTGTGCATTTGGAATAGGCTAGAAATAATTAATCAGAAGCTGACTACATTCTCATCAAGTCAACAAAATCATTGGAAAGAAACTACAGCAAAATGGTTTACTGAGCTATTCTCTCATTCATTTCCTCTTACAACAAAATTAAAGATTTCCATTTTTTTCCATTTATACCATTTACATTCCACTGAATTCAGGTTGTCTCTTGGAATATACCTTGCATGAGTTTTATGTCTTCTTGTATATCTCTCTGGGAATGTCCTTGTGGTGCCTGCTCCTTGCCAGCAGGTCCAGGCGAGAGGAGAGAGGTCTTGGGGCTGAGCTGGTTAGTGAGTGTTGATGGCCCAAAAGAAACACACTGAGCCAGGAGTCTTGCTGAAGCAGGAACTCAACTTTATGGCATCAGCCTCTCGCTTATATAAGTTTGGAAGATAGGGAAGGAGATTTTTGGTGGGATAAGATGATGTAGGAGATGGGGAAGGGTGACACAAGGTATGGAGTGACTGACAGGACCAATGGCAAAGCTCTACATCAGTAGTGGTGGGGCAGAGGCAGGGCCAAACAGGTCTTGCTGAATTACCCACATACAGAAGCGACTTAGGCTCTCCCACAAGGTGGCAGAAACACTAGCCAGGCTCCAGTTTGACCTCAAAGCCCAAACCAGGGCCAAAATGAGGACCACCACTTGTTTAACATTTTTCTCAACCACATTTGTAATCTCATCAGTCTGGAGTCTCTACCTTGCCTGGGAATAGTTTAGCCAATAAGCATAATAATGTTTATAGCATTTGTTACATTTTGCTCTTGTACTCCTACACAGTTGAAAGATATTTGAGGAGAATACATTGTTTTTTATAGCACAATGCTACTAATTAGTTAATATAGGATTGAGTTAACCACCATATCCATTATGTAAAAATCTAATAAATCATAACAAATTAGTCTTCAGATTATATACACACAGTGACCTATAAAATTTAATCTCAGAATATTGATTTTCAGAAATGTTTTCTTATATATTTTAGTTTTAACTGTTGTATAAGAAGATTTTACTGACCTACCATGAGAAAAATGAAAGGAAGCATGGACAATAATGTGGTGATTCTAATCATTTGTTTTTTACATAGAAAAAAATAGCAGGGAATTTTTAATAACAGAAAATCTATGTATAATGTGAATCTATCTTGTGTGGTATCTTACTATCTTATAATAAGTGTGTGTGTGTGTGTGTGTGTGTGTGTGTGTGTGTGTGTGTGTGTGTATAGGGCATATTTATTTGTATGTGATATAATGGAACACACACCCATATACACACACCAATGTCTGCCTTTGTAGCCTTGTGTTAGAAAATGATGGAATTTCCAGCAAATGATGGAGTTTTCCACAGGATTTGTCTATAGATAGTGTTACTCATCATTTGCAGCTGGGTTCAGAGATTTTGAAATAAGGAGCAAAATCTTCTAGGACATAGGGCTGAATTTAAATCTACCACTGTTGATGAAAATTTAGGCAACCTAATGACTCATCCAGACGCAGTTCTGTGTATCTGTCCTCTTGCTTGCTTGCCTGTCTTGCTGTCTCTATTGCTACTTGTTGAATTTCTGAAGCAGTATTTTGAAATAATTAGCATAAAACCACCTGGAATTCAAACTTTGAAATTCCAGTTTTTTCCAGATAGAATTCCAACATAGAATGCCAGTGCACCCCCTTCCTTTATGAATCAATTTGGACAGCTTCAAAGGCAAGGGCACTCACTGTTTGCCTATCTCTTCACTCTATTTTGTAACTTATCACCAATACTCCTCATAATTGTACTACACATAATACCAAGCACAACCCAAAGCACAGAATTCTTTCTGTTAGTTCTTCCTGAGAAATCTAAGCAGATATCTTGGGTCTGGTACAGGAGCTTAAAATCTCAAAATATCTCCTTTGTCTTAATGAAGACTCTAAATGCTGCGGCCCCGAACTTCTAAGGGATGAAGTTTTTTAAGGCATTGTCCTGTGGTTTTAGCATAGGACATATACTATTCTGCACCTAACTAAAATTTTATTTGTTGAATATAATTTAGATATTACAGAGCATCTCAGCTGTCTGTAACACCCTGAGTATTCACACCATTGCTCAGTATGCTAAATTATTTTAAACCTTAAAAACATAGCTTCTCCCAACTTTCTTCAGGTCTGTTCAGGAACCATCTCCATGAAAACGACTCCTAATTTAAAGAAAACTAAGGCATTCCTCACCACTGACAAGGAAAATGGCTCTTTCTGGCCAAATCATAGAAATGAGCCTCCTTAAGTACCTTGCACCTTTAAAAGCTGACATTATTGCCGCGAAGTCTGAATGGTACCTTGTCAGCATGGAATAACCAGACTGGGCCGAGTTGTCATTTCTGACAGGTCAGTGTAATGAGCAAAAGAACGCTGAGTTTGTCTAAAAGTTTTCCCTCGCATCAGCAGGGTAGAGCTGTTTGGGGCGATAACAGCTCCTTGTATGTGACTCATTAAATGTGTCATATTATCAAATGTGTGGTCCACACTATCTCGGCCACCACATTTATGCTTTGTCTCTTCCATGCACCCCCAAATATTTTTGATTGTTTTTTTTTTTTAACTTTGGACAGTGTCCAGATTGCAGAGCTTTGGGGATTTGGACATTAACAGTATTATGGAATCAGAAGAATGCACAATGTGATGGTTATTCTAAAACATATCAGGGATGTATTTTAGCATAATTTAATGTGGACTTCCCTCCAGGCATCTTCCTTCCTACTCTGTGGATTTCTCAGGTGACTGGTTAATCATTATAACAACTTAGAATAGGAACTGGGTGGGATTGGCATGGGACGGTGCTTCTCAGACTGTGGTATGGGATGAACAAAGGCCTCCATTGGCCATGTCAAGACTCCTACTCAGATCTACAATTAGACCCAGAAGCACCAATCTAGTGATGGGCCATCTCATGGATTCAGATTCCTTTGTCCACACAGAGAAAATCTTGAAGCTCTTCGTAGCGCTCCAACCAGCCACGTTACCTCTTACTGTTGTCATGCACCAAACAGCACAAAATATTTTTTCCCTGCTTCAGAAAAATTTACTTAATGTTCCTGACTAATTAAATTCTTACTCTAGTCATGATTAATGTAACAAATAATTACAGCTTAGATCTAATATAGATACAAGTAATTGTTCTGCCCACAGAGAGTCGTGACTAACAATTAAACATAGCTTTTAAAGCCGATGCAGAGGCTGTGAGGGGCGACCTTCCCCTGACCTGCCTCTTGCTAGCATTGAGCTTCTGCTCCTTTCTTCATTTCTTTGAAGGTGGCAGGCAAGGGTGTCTGTTTGTATGTTTACTTTATTCTATTTCTTGTGATGTCAGATGATCCCCATGCCTCATTTTATTGGTCTTCCACTGTACCACTTGGTGGTATAGTAGCAGAGAGAAATGAATGGGGACTTATATAGACTGAATTGTCTCCAAGAATGAAAAGGCAAAATTGTCTTCCACGATACAAACAATACAAAAGATACCAGGAAACGTCCAAGAATGCAAAGTAACACACGTGGACCCTAGTCTGTCAGATGTTTGCCTGCATACCCCATGCCTATAGCAGGTGTTCTGTAGTCCTAAAGAAAGGACTGTGTTCTACAGCACTAAAGAAAGAACTGGTTCTGAGTTAGGGAAGGAGTGGTACAGTGGCCTCTAATAATAGCATTGGCAGCCAGAGAAAATGCTCACAAAGCCTCTTGGGGATTCTCACTGCACAGAGGGAAAATGCTTCTACTTTTATTAAATACCTGATGAAATTGGAAATTGATAATATTCATAAATTACTCATCTACATTCCCAAGTAAGACTTAAGCTGAATGGTCTATTGAAAAACTTGTTTCCACATTTAATACATGAAATCATGTCTTTATTAACTATTTCTGTCCTTTACAATAATAAAAATTTGATGTTTTCAGAGTATTATTAATCACAAGTTATCTCTATAAGCCAAAAGTCCAATAACAAAAAATAACCAGAGGATTAAAGTCCACTTATTTATTCTAGAATTTATATGTTTATGTGGCATAAAATATTTTGTTTCTGCTGCAAATATTTTAAAAATACCCAGAGCTTTTTCTTTGATATATCATAATTTAGTATATAACAGTATGATTTTGCCATCTCAGTTTCACACAAAGATTTGAAACCCAAATCTAAAATTTTCTTTGCATACCTCACATTATGATAGTAAATACACTCATTTCTATGTGATAATTTATTTTACCAAATATCTTATATGAAACTAGTTTGGGGACTGGTAATCATATTCAATCTTTTCAATTTTTTTCTGCTTCACTCAAAAAAGTACACCTAATCCTATAGTGTTACTCAAAACAAATTCCATATCACCTCTGTGAGGGAGGTACTTATCTGCAGTGTACAGCTGACATCACAGAATCTGTCCAGGCATATCCCCTATGCATGAACACACATAAATGATTCCCCCATATACACACACACATGCACATGGCCACTGGCCATCTGTGCCTTGTCATCTTCACTCCAACAGGGAGAGAGCAGAGTATTCTGATCCAAGATGACCATGAATGAGAGAGGGTGGATAGGTAGATCATTTTTGCAGAGTGAAAATATAGTCTAAGCTCAAATGAGCTTAGAATGATTTTCAGCAATGGAATTTGATGTCCCAGTCTCCACAGTCCTCACCGCCCACAGAGACAGGAACGTCAGGGACACCAAGTGGGGTTCACACAATGGCTTCTTTATTTGTGGCTTTTTCCTTTACAGCTCTCTTTTCCAGCAGCTTCTTCTACTACCTCCATCCTTCTCGCAGTAAGGGCTAAACTCCTCATATACTCACGGCAACTGACCTCATCTAGCTCCAACCCACCTCATACAATCAGAATTCACACACGCTCCAGGCACGAGCTCAGGTAGGTCACCAATAGGCTGACAGGTCCGGATCAGGAGGAACAGTCCAGCCTGGCAGGTAGCCCAGGCATGCATTTCACTGTGCATGCTCCAGCAAGGCGGTAACCATCTTGGCCCATGCGGTTGCACCTGCTTCCCGCAATTTGAACCTACTGTTTAGTGACCAATGAAGAATCAAGGAAATCTTATTTTTTAAAACTCTAATACATAAAGGGTCACAGGATATGCTCAGAGTTATCTCCAAATACCAAAGAGGATCGAAATTTGGAAGCAGAGCCAACACCCAATTTTACTAATTAAATATCTTAGATATTATATTTAGTAATGAATACATATTCATTTTAAGGATTCCCCAAAGTCTTTAATCACCAATTAAATAATATATTTGATTTTCATTTAGCTCCGTGCATCTGAAATGTCTTGAGCCAAAATTTATAGTGTGTTTCTATCTTTAAAAGACAGAATATCTAAGTATAGTACTTGAATAGTAGCAATAGCTCAGTCTAATATAAAGTAACTAAAATATATCTGTCCTTTTCTAAATTTATCAAAGAAGCTATAAAATTCCTATTATAATCTCTAATGGATTAGAAACAATTCTCTTACCCAATCACTTGAACCTGTTTCTACTACAGTTTTACAGGAATATGCAAGGTTCAGGCCCTCTAGGTTAGAGAGAATCTAAGAGAATCTATAAGTGGACTGAACACTATAGAGTTTTATTTTTCTACGTCAAATGTTTCATACGAGTACACATGCACATACATATACATAATGTGTATACATCCAATGTCTATGTGTGTCCTATCATTCTTACTCTCAAAAGCAGAGAGCAGAGTGCTTTGATTTGAGATGTGTGTGTGTGTGTGTGTGTGTGTGTGTGTGTGTGTGTGTGTGTGTGTGTGTATGTATGTAAGGGAGTATCTGTGTATATGTGGGAAGCCACATGTGCCGTTGCAGGTTACCGCTGGCCACCACGCATACATAGGCAGTAAAGTTTTTTTTGCCAAGATGAGGTTTTGAGAATTAACCAATCAGATGAGAGAGAAGTTAACCAATCAGATGTAGGCATGCAAATGAGGTGGTAAGCATAACCCATGCATAACCAATCCAGGTGTGAGACACGCCTCTCCTAGGCCTATATAAGCAGCACCAGTTCTGACCTTGGGGGCTCTTCACCTCTGCAATCAAGCTCTCCCAATAAACGTGTGCAGAAGGATCCTGTTGCAGCTTCGTTCTTGCGGCGAGTTGGGTGCGCGCAAGATGTATACACATGTACATATTTGCTATCAACATATAAAATCTCTAAAATTCATTGCCCTTATCATTAGCCTTCTGCTCATGCTTTTCCACAATCCAGGAAATAAGGAGGAAAAAATTTAAAAAGACAAACTAATTTCCTCTAACTTTGGAAAATACTGAAGAAATATTATAATCTTTACTTCATTGGAAGTCAAAAAGGAAGTTTTTCAACTCAGCATACATACCAGTTATCTGCTCATTTCTGGGATTTCATTCTTCTCTCCATCTATTTTATTTTTCACTCTAGATTCCAAAGTTACTGTCATATCCACAGAAGCCAGGCACATTCCTGCTCTTCCACACTGTATGTCAATCTCAATAGAGTCATAATGAAAGACATCATATGACCTACAAACTCACAGCTTTTCATCCACCATGTCTTTGTTGGAAAGTGTTTATTGACTCTCATGACTTCTGCCCCACATTCTATGTGGAGCTGACCCTTCCCCACAAAGTCCTCTCTGAAGACAAACAGTCCATCCAATATGTTATATGGGGTTGGGTCTTTTTCACATCAGCACTATCGGGCTTACGCTCCTTCTAGACATGCCGTGAGGAATGCTGCTCCTCCTGATGGGTTGATTCCCTGGGAATAGGAATGTTGTTTTTTGTTGTTGTTGTTTTGTTTTGTTTTTGGTTTTTGGTTTTTTTTCTGTTTTTTTTTTTCTATTTTATTACTGACTCAATCATTCACAATATTTACTATCTAATGAATAATGTACAATGAGAATTGTATATGGTTGAAAAAAAAGTAATTCTACAGTCAGCCAGTCCAGGTAATTCTCGACTTTCATGTACATATTTATTAAAATGACTATCTGAGAAAACAGTAAGTAAGCAAACTTATGTCCCCAGAACTATCTAGACATCCAATCACTTCATCAGTAAAGGTGAGGAGATGATTGTAATAAGATGTACAAAATGAATCTTGCACATCCTGGGAGAATGTATAGACTGGAACAGAACTATAAAGAAGGGTTGGCCCATAAATGGTGATCTGTGGATTTTTCAAGTTCATTTTCCCAGAAGAACGAAATATAGACTCTAACAATTACTCCCAATATCAGGCAATTGTGCCCATTTTCTACCTTGATTTCTTTGTTTCTAGTTTAATAAAAATCAGTCTCTCACACATACCTTTTGTGAATAACAAGCTAATAACAATTATAGAGCAAGAAGCACAAAGGTTAGACAAAGGAATACAGAAATAAAGCAATAGTTTCTGAATGTAGCAGGCAGTTGGTTGACTTTACTGAACTGCTGAGTTCTGGAGTATAAGTATGGTAGTTTACTCTAGATTGAGTCTAAGTCCCTATGTAAGAAATACCTGATGACATTTAGAGAAACGGAGGATATTCTATACATTTGTGATGGGACTAAAGCCATGGGGTAATATAAAGAGGCTGTGTTTTGACTTCTAACATATATATAGAAAGTCAATATAAATTTCATTAGTTATCTCTGTGATAATGGGTTACAAACATCTATAATTTGTAAATAAGGCTGCTAACCTACTTTTCTATTTGTCTCACACATCTTGGAGAAATTATCTCCCAATACTTTGTCTACATTCTTCATTTGTAATGACAGCAAAGTCCTTCATGCTAGACATTCAGAAGTGTATTTGGCTCTTTACTTTTCTCAATTGTGTAATATTTAATATATACATTTTTATTTTACTTTCCTAAATTTTCTAATCTAATAAGGATAGAAATATAACACTAGGTTACTGTTTTTTAGGCTATATAGTTATAGTTCATTCTATTAACTATTTGTGACCATTATCACTGTCCAAAAGAAGAAACATATAAGACCTTTCACTAGATATTGTGATGTGATAAGTTATAGAAATAAAGAGATAAACTGATGACTGAGAACAATTTATGAAGCATGATTCTCTCTCTCTCTCTCTCTCTCTCTCTCTCTCTCTCTCTCTCTCTCTCTCTCTTTCTCTTTCTCCTCACTTAAGGGGTCAGACTCCTCTTGAGAAACAGTAGAAACTGATTTTATATCATCTTATTTTACCTCTGAAAATAAATGTGCTAAAATGAAAGACAGCATTCCCTTTTTTCTGTATGGGAAGCATTTGAATTCCGTCACAGATTTATCAGCATAGACTAACCAAGCAGATAAGCAGCACTCAAGATATGGTTTGGCTATTTATGGTAGACACTAGTAGAGAATTCACTCATCAATGGTAAAGTTTAAAAGGGCCCATTTATAAACAATCTATGAGTAATGATTTGAATAGGAACGATATACAAAGGTTCAGGCATTGATTACTTTGTACATTTCTGATGGAACTGTTTGGGAAGGGTCAGGAGATTTGTCCTTGTTTCAGTACTTGTGCTATGCCCACTTTCCTCTCTTTTGGAATGGTAATGTATTCTGTGCATTGTACCTTCAAAGCGTGTGATTTACTTTTTGCTTTTGATTGTACAGAGGTTACAATTAAAGATTTCTTGAGCCTCAGAAGAGACTTCGTAGTGTTGATATTGTTATGGATTGTGGGTTCTTTTGAAGTTAGACTAAGCATAATTTGTATGATGATATGGCAAAAAGCTTATGAGGGCCAGGGAGTAGAATGTGGTGATTTTAATGAAAATGGTTCCCATAGGCTCATGTGTCTAATTCGTTCGCTCAGTTAGTGAGACAGATATTTAGGAAGGAGTAAATATCGCTGGCCTTGTTGAAGGAGGTATGTCACTTAGGAGTGAACTTTGAGGATTCAAAGTCTCTCTACATTCCCAGTTATGTCTCTCTAACTCAAATATGTAGCTCAAATATAAGCTCTCCACTATTGTCCAGTGCTGACCCTTCCTGCCTACCTACTGCTCTGCTCTCCTCTGCTTGTGATCTCAAGGTTCCAGAAGGTTAGTGCTTACAGCCAGTAATTAAATGCTGTTTTTTATGTCACAGCCACAGAAAAGAAACCAAGGCAAAATTCAAATCTAAGTCAATTGAACTCAAATAAAGACTACCCTATAATCTGAAACTGTATTTTAATATTAAAACGGTGGTTTTGGCCTTTCATAAGGTCAAAATAAAAAAAAATGTCAATAGCATGCCAACACTTAAACCTCCAGTTTCACGTTGTACTCAATTTGATATTTTGTCGTCTGAGAAATAGTAATTCTAGCTTATACCTAAGCAACATTTATCCTGATCATTATTGTAGTGATACAATCATTTCTTATTAAAACAAAAACAAAAACAAAAACAAAAACAAAAACAAAAACAAATACAGGGATTCAGGAACTGCCACTGAGCCTTATTTTCTACTTAGCTTTAATGAGTCTGTAGATTGTGGTATCATTCTCCCTTACACTACAGCTAGTCCAACTAATGTCCACTTATAATCGAGTACACACCATGTTTGTCTTTCTGGGTCTGGGTTACCTCACTCAAGATGATTTTTTTTAGTGCATCTATTTGCCTGAAAATTTTATAATGTAATTTTTAGACAGCTGATTGGTATTCTATCGTGTAAATGGACTTTTACAGGGGAAGTAGGAGCAGGCTGGGGAACAAGCAAGAATAGAGACCTAGAAGAGATGACTAGAACTGAGGACAATTGTGGAAATCTTTTTCAATGGAAACTCCTTGGAATCTATAAGTATAATCCTACTCATAGGAATAGAGATTATGGAGCCTGAATTGGCTATCTTCAGGAACCAGAAAAGGCTTCCATAGTGAAACTGGGACAACCACAAAATCTTCAACTTACAATTCTTCTTGCCTGGAAGATGAGCTGGGGTAAAATTGGCATAGAACTTGTGGGAGTGGCCAAAAAAACAATGACGAGTTCAACTTAAGACCCATGCCATAAAAGGGAGCCAACATTGCCTAGAAAACCAGGAGCCAGACATTGGATAGTCAGAGATGTTGGATAGAACCAAACATGAGTGAGAGAAAAAGTCAATGATTTCTAAAGATATTCTGATGTACTCACAGACTGGAGCCTAGTATAATCAGCAACACAGAGGCTTTATCTAGCAACTGAATGTAGCAGCTGCAGAGACCTACATCCACACATTAGGCAGAGTTTGAAGAATCTTGTCCAAGATGGAAAGGAAGGATTGTAGGAACCAGAAGGCCAAGGATATCTATAGGTGTCAAGAATATGGCCCCCAAAATCAACTGAGCAGTGATCATAGAGACTCACAGAGTCTGAAGTGACAACCAGGGAGACTGCATGTATCTGAGCTAGGCCCTCTGCATATGACTTATGGTTGCATATCTTGGTCTTGTGGGACCCTAAAGGAGAGAGGGCTTGTCTAAGACTCTCCAGTTTTTGGAGCCCCTTTCCTTCCAATGAATTGTGTCCTCGACCCTTGATATGAGGGATGTACCTATTCTTATCATAGCATGTTTTGCCTCATTCGGTTGATATCCTGAGAGGTCTGTTCTTTACTGAAGAGAAAAATAGAGAAAATCTAAAGGAAAAGGGAGGTAACAGTAAGAACTGGGGGGTGGGGGGGACGGCATGGGGGAATTGGAGAAATTGGGAACTGTGGTCAGGATATAATATATAAGAGAAGAATGAATAAATGGGCACATAAAAAGTAAATAAATGAATAAATGAAGAGGTAAATAAATAATTATGAAAATGAACTAAGAATAAACAATTAGAAGAGGGGGCTTAAATGATTTCCATCCTCAATGTGTGAAAATGTAGTTATAATATGGCTTAGAGGTGTAGGTTTATATGAGAATTTACGTGTATAACACCTCAGATTTAGTTGATTTGCCATTCTAATATGACTTTTGCTTGTGCTTTTACACATGGATATAATGTGTTATAATTAAATCTCTCTTTGACTTCTTATTTTTTAAATTCCTTTTCTATCTCTCCCATCCCTAACAGCTTGGTGTGCTATTAAGAAAAACAAAACACACAGAATTCATTGTTGTCTCAATGTGCATGGTTGGAATATCTTCTGCAGCAGACTCTCAATGATTCTCTTTTTTATTGCTTATTTTCTTTATTTACATTTCAGATGTTAACCCCCTTACCACTCTCCCCTCCCCAAGCTCTGCTTCTGTGAGGGTGCTCTCCCAACTGCTGCCTTAGCACCCTAGCATTTCCCTATGCTAGGTAACCAAGCCTCCAAGGGACCAAGGGGCTCCCCTCCCACTGATGCCAGATAAGGCAATGCTCTGCTACATATCCAGCTGGAGCCATGGGTCCCCCATGTGTACTCTGTGGTTGGTGGTTTAGTCTCTGGGAGTTTTGGGGGAGTCTGGTTGGTTGATATTGTTGTCCTTCCTATAGATTGCAATCCCCTTCAGATCCTTTAGTCCTTGCCCTACCTCTTCCACTGTATTCCCCATGCTCAGTCCAATGTTTGGTTGCCTGCATCTGCATCTCTATTTGCCGGGCTCTGGAAGAACCTCTCCAGGGACAGCTATACCCAGCTCCTATGAGCAAGCTCTTCTTGGCATCATCAATAGTGTCTGGGTTTGGTGTCTGCAGATGGGATGGATCCCTCCCAGATCTCTCTCTCCCTCTATTTCCCAAGATTATTTTCTTCCCCTGTCGGAGTAGGAATGTAGCATCCACATTTTGGTGTGATCTTCCTTCTTTGGTTTTGTATGGTCTGTGAGTTGTTTAATTGGTATTCTGAGCTTTTTTTGTGGCTACTATCCAGTTATCAGTGAGTACATACCATGTGTGTTCTTTTGTGACTGGGTTACTTCACTTAGGATGATATTTTCAAGTTCCATCCTCAGAATTTCATGAAGTTACTGTTTTTAAGAGCTGAGTAGTATTCTATTGTGTAAATGTACCACATTTACTGAATCCATTCCTCTTTTGTGAGACAACTGGGTTGTTTCCAGCTTCTAACTATTATAAATAAGACTGTTAAGAACATAGTAGTGTGTGTTCTTGTTATATGTTGGAGCATCCTTTGGGTATATGCCCAGGAGTGGTATAGGTGGGTCCTCAGGTAGAGCTATTTCCTATTTTCTGAGGAACTGCCAGATTGATTTCCAGAGTAGTTGTTGTGCTAGTTTGCAAGTTAAGCCTTTGACAATGTATGGCTTGTTGCAGATCGAATTGAAGTTTTGTGGGTGTTAAAAGGAAAAGTGTTAGCCATGTTTGATTCAAATGTAAAGAAACAAAATTGGCAGATCACAGACTTTCTCCCAAGAGAGTTCCATGTTTGATATGTCTTAGAGAATAATTTGCCTAATCAGGAAATAATTGTCAAGGAACACAGTGGCAGGATACGGAGATAATGAACATACCTCAGATTCTAAGAAAGAAGTCCTAACTAGCATAATATGTACATAAGGGATAATCCAGAGTAGAAACACAAACTGGACAGGCTCACAGACAGCAGCAAGTTCCATTCTCACAGAAAATGTTGGGGTTAGTCATATATGGTTTTAGATTTGTTTATTCTATAGAGTGTCAAGAGGTAACACTTGGAATAGCGAAGTTCAGTTCATTCAGTTCAGATAATACAATACAACAGTACAGGGCAGAAGGAGTTCCTGCCAGGCCAGTGTATTTAGAAACTCTGGAAACTTTTTGTCTTAAGTGGGGTGGAGAGTGAACTTATCCCCAAGAAACTATAGATAGATAATGCATCTAGGAGAAAGAGAAAGATACTTTTTTCACCAGTATAACCAATAGTAATTTCCTTGCCATTTTCCTATGAGGAGCTCTTCACCAATCCTCTTATAAATGATCCTATTTGCAACCATTAACCAATCAGAAAGCAAGACAGTTAAATAGATGTGTGTATTAGCAAGAATGGGAAGGGCCAAGAGAGTATGATAAGGGGTGTATACAATACAAATTCATTATAAATATCTACAAAATATCTTAAACTAATCCATTTTATATATAATAAATAATAATGAATAATATTAGTATAATATAGAGAACTGGAATGGGCATCATGCAGGTAAGGAAAAAACAAGAAAGGAAAAGGAAGGCAGAGAGAGGAGGGGGAGAAAGAGTAGGAGGAGAGAAAGAAAGAGAGAGAGAGAGAGAGAGAGAGAGAGAGAGAGAGAGAGAGAGAGAGAGAATGAATAAAACAGATACCGGAAAGGTGCACTTGGCTCAGCAAGCTAATGTGAAAATAATCCACGCTTTGTCACCATTTGGATTGCCCTTCCAGGCAGAGGTTGTGTTCAATGAGACTCAAGTTGAAAGCATTTCTCTGGTCTCATTTAAAAGGTTATACATAATGAGATTTCTGCCATGGTAGGAAAGTTAAAAATTCTGGGTGAGTTGCCAAATCTTTTGATTGCAAAAAGTGCTTTTAATATACTACAGAGCATTTGTCTTTGCTCACAGCAAAATGCCAGAGCCCTACTTCCCTTTCAAGACCTGATATTCTCCACAGCACCATTTATCTTAAATTCCCAGGCAGGACTCTCTTTAAATCCACTGGAGGAGCTGTGAGCAGGTGTGTAAGGCTAGAGCCTCGGCTCCAATGAGGGGCCATCTGCAGCCTTTATGATCGCTGGGAATTCCTGGACTCACTGACAAGGACTGCATGATCTGAATTCATGCAGTCAACATACATTTGATGAACATGGTGTTTATGACTCCACATACCTAAAAGTGGCAACACATGACAACCATGCTGCAAATCATCTCTAAATCCTTGAATATTCACCAACTTCTGCAGGAGTATGAGCAAAACTAATAAAACTGAAGAAGTAATTATTTTTTTAAGACAGTAAAGATTGGTCACTGCACTTAATTTGCCTATTTAAATATACAATTATAAATAATACTATAGAAGTTGTTTCGAGTATAATGTCCAATGTCATCTAATGACGTTAGCCATCCACACTGTCCATGAGGGGAAAATGATAGTTGGAATGATTAAGAGCAGTTTAAGACTCCTTAGTCCATGTGGAATATGAGCAAAGGCAAAGATCCATAAACCATCACAATCAAAAATAGCTTGTTCCCTCCTGGGAGCTTCCAGAGATGACTCTTCTCCATTCTGCACTTCTGACATTGCCTTGAGGCATATGCATGGTCTTTATAGCCATAGTGGGAGAGCCACAGGTGGGATGCTTCTACTTATCCTGCTCCTGCCTAGACCATGTCACTTGCTCCATCTCCCAAGATATTAGATTCTGTAGGATCTCTGCAAAACATTTGCTATTCATCTGTAGAAGTGAAGCTACAAAACCAGCTGCATAGCATGACGCTTAACCCTGTCAATTGCTTTCCCCTGATCACACAAGTTCTACTTTGAAATTACTTCTTTCATGGACTCTCTATTCAAACTGTTATTTCTCTGCCTAGTATTGATGATGGAATAGATTCTAGCCTTTTTCCACTTCTATTCATTTTTTGCTACCTATGTTGCTCTTGAAAACACACAGAAAGACAACTGTGTATAGATCATGTGTACAGATTCATATGAAAAGATGGCTGAATATAGATCACTACAGTAAATACAGAGAAAAGTAGTATCGCCTGAAGTTAGTCACAGGTTTTGTCTCACATATGAAGACTGAAATATTCTATTGTTTACATTTTATTTGGGGTCTTATTGAAGGTAAATTCCTTTAAGAATGAGTCTTGATCCAGAGCAGAGTACATACAGTTTGTCAAATGGAGTTACTTTTTCTAATTCATAGAAACAAAACATGAATCTAAATTGCAATATTGGACAACATATTACAACACATGCTCAAGTTATTGCCATATGCTTTGTTTTTAATTTTAACATCATAAGAATACTTGAACATTACATAAGTATTCCTGTTCCAACTTTGGCCAACACTGGTTATCTACTGAATTGTTTTAAAATGTCACTAATAGATGGAAACTGATAGTATATCTTGGTTTTCATTAGAAATTTCATGATACATTCTATATTGAGGGTTCAATTATAAACCCATTGGAAATCATGTGATTTATAAGGTTTATTTGAGTCCTATTGTGTACATCTAAACATTTCTATTTATAAGTTGTTTCATATTTGTTATTTTTGCATATTCGTCCATTATGATTGGTATCATGCTATTTTATTTTTAATTAATAGAATTTCTTTTAGTTCAGTGTGATTCCTGTTATCTGATTTTAGTTTTGTATGCTTTTGATCATATCCCTGAATCCACTTTGCAGATGAATACCATAGATCATTCTTCTTATAGTTTCTTCTGATAGCTTTACAGTTTCTAATGTTTTTGCTTAAGCCTTTTTATCTATTTTGAGTTGATTTAGTACATAATGTGAGGAATTCTCTAATTCCATTCTTTAGTACAGATGTTCCAACTTTTCCCAGAACGTCTGTTGAAAAGATTTGCATATTGTTGGTGAGAAATTAAATTTTAGTATATCACCACCACCCCCAGGAAACAGACTAGAAATTCCTCAAAATGATCAAAATGCAATCATAATGTGATTCAGCAACCTAAGTAGGTCTATTTCAAAACAAAAGAATCAAGACCTCAAAGCAAGTTTTTCCTTCCATAATGGCTGCAGAGTTAGTCAAGGAATGATATCAATGTTTGTATCTATCAGTGCAAAAAGAAAGTTTTGTATCTTTAGTAATATAGTAGAAATGTTTGTGTATAGTAACAAATAGAAATTGAGAGTACAATAGTATCTGTAGGACAGAGTTATGGAGCACATAGGAAAATTTTGGTCCAAACATGAAGGTTTTCATATAGGCAGTAAGTTTCAAGTCAGTAGTTGTACAGAATTATGGCTGCATTGATCATATATTATCTTCCCTATAAGTGAGATGAATATAGATTTAGGCCCTTTCAAACTAAGTAAGTAATGATTCTGTGAGTTAATTCTCATATTAACTTTACTTAGCCACTACAAAATATGTATATGACTTAAATCCTCATATTCCCATTATACATGCACAAAGGTATTGTCTTTCAGTTAAAAGAAGATAAAAAGCAGTAGTGAAATGAATAAAAGAAATAAAAAGGTATAAAGAGAAAAATGTGCAAGAAGGGATGAAGGAAGATCCTTACATTTTATGTTGATACATACATAGTTTGAGAGTGGAAAGAGCATTCCATTTCCATTTATAAAGACTTCTGGGTAGATCTTCACTCTGAAAAGCTTTGTGAATTATGCAGTGAGAGTTCTTTGTTGAAGTCTGCACAAGGCCTGAGTCGGGAAGCATTGTGTGGAGTGGGCAAAAGTTCTCATGACAGATGTGAGTTGAAGATTTATAGAGAGAATTAAAATTTGCATCCTTACTGGCTATTTGGTTGATGGCTGGTAATACTGTCTTAGGAGGTGTAGCTTGCATGTCTGGCATCTAGAGAACAAATGGCTTCAGCTTGTGCTGACCTTGACATCATTATGAATTATTTTAACAAGGAAAAACTTGGGAAAACATCTCTAATGTATGAGATTTGAGCAGGCTAAAGGTAGCAGCTAGAGTAAAGGTCTTCTCTGTCTGTTTGCTGGATTCTGGACCCATGCCAGAAACTCAAAACTGGCATGAATATGTAGATTATTTTTCCACCAACCAAGTTTGTATCAGGGTTTGGAATTCTTTTCCATTAATACTTGCAATAACCTGTAAATTTTAAAAGGATGTGGAGCAGAAAGTTATTAAAATATTCACAGTATTATAATTTATGGAAACATGAGAAGCAACTTGTGAAGGCAACCACATGTCATAAGATCATGACACAAGTAATTGTACCAGAGGAAGAACTGCATTCACCAATTAGCTCTCATTCTGGTTTGACTATTTGAGTACTAGATACGTTAGAACACAAGAATAAAAAGGAAAAGTTATGTTGATCCTGTGCTCTTCCTTCCTGAAAGGGAGAAATGGATCTGGAAGCCCTCTGGTTCCTTCTGGCTTAAAAAGTGCATGAGTTAATCAATGGAATTAGAAGGAAGACACAACTATCTAGACAGATCTAAGTTAGAAATCACAAGGTTAGGAACGGTGATGCAACCTTGTGGCAGAAGATTTTTCTAGTGTTCAGAAAGAATGCTCTTGCTCTCTCTCTCTCTCTCTCTCTCTCTCTCTCTCTCTCCCTCTCTCTCTCTCATGCATAAGCATGTTTGTACCCATGTGTGAACATGCATTTGTGTGTGCATGTGTGATTGTGAAAAAGCATCATAAAATTAGAAAGTGCTTCCTGTCCTTGGATCCTCCACTGGATCCCCTCACAATTACACTGTAAGTAGAAGATGAAATGAATATTTTCCCCCAGAAGTTGTTTTGGGTTATGGTGTTTACCACAACATAAAAAGCCTAACATAGGTAGTCATCATGTGCTAAGGCCTGTATTTCATTTCCACGGAAAGAGGGAAAGGAGAATGAGATTATTACGATGACAATAAACCAGAGACTCAGTGCATACTCTACCTAGAAAAGGTCATAATACTAAGTAACCAACATAGAACAAGGTTGAGATTAATTTAATAATTTAATGATGTTTATTTCAGGTGTGGCATTCACTTCTATAATTCTAGATTCAGGAGGTGAGGATAGGATGGAGATTTCAAGCATATTTCAGATACATAGTGACTAGAAGAACAGAATGTACTACATGAAAGTGTGTGTGTACGTGTGTGTGTGTGTATGTGTGTGTGTGTGTATAATATATGTGTGTATGTGTGTGTATGTGTGATGTTTACGCTTATGCATATATCTATCACCCTATAAATATACATGCCATAATGTATACATATGCACATACATCATATATATATATTTATATACACATCCATACTTTACACATACATATGCATCATGTGCATATACATAAAAAACATAAAATGAAAATTAGTGAACCATTTAGTTTATTTCTCTACACATACAAAGATGTTTATGTCAATATACTAGTCTGGACTGTCCACATTCCTTTTTGTTGCTGTAGACAAGTCATTGATCTACAGAGTAAGGTGCACCTGAGGGGTGAAAATAAGTAAACCCTAACCAGACCATTTTCTTGGGTAGATCTTTACATCTGTGAATGCATGAAAAATTTGAATAACACATTTCACAAGTTATTACATGAATGTTTCATCAACAAGTTCCCATCATCAGTTAGCCAGGATCATATGAGGCCAGAGATGCAAAGTGTAAGTTAGCTGGTATCTGAGAAAGATAGAAAGTGCTTGAGTTTTTAGATCCTTATAAAAATATAGATGACTGTTTAAGCAAGCTTACAAAAACTGATCAAACTATGAGACCCATGAAGAAATAAAGGACAGAAGCGAGAGCTTTCATGTTGATTTGAACTATGAAGAAGAAATAAAACATTTTGCATTGCAGATTTCATGAACTGAATCTTTTCATAGAAAATTCCTTTATATCTCACTTCAAGTGTTTGATTCGTCATTAACTCATACTTTGTTGATTGAAAGGAAAAAAATGGTAACTTATTCCCATCAAATGAGTTTAAGGTAAAGGGGAAAGAAAGTAAAAAGTATAAAAACAATTGTAAGAAGGGAACGCTACAAAAAAAAATACAAGGAGAAATGAAAGGCAACTATTCAAGTGAATATGAAATTTCAAACACCTAGTGTTAATCTGGACCACACATGGGATTAAAGATCAAAGAGCCACCCTGAGGAAACCACGGAATATTTTCTTTCTTTTTTTTAATTAGGTATTTATTGCATTTCCATTTCCAATGCTATCCCAAAAGTCCCCCACACGATCCCCCCCCACTCCCCCCCCTCACTCCCACTTCTTGGCCCTGGCATTCCCCTGTACTGAGGCATATAAAGTTTGCAAGACCAATGGGCCTCTCTTTCCAGTGATGGCCGACTAGGCCATCTTCTGATACATATGCAGCTAGAGACACAAGCTCCGGGCAGGGAGGTGGGTGGTGGTGGTATTGGTTAGTTCATATTGTTGTTCCACCTATAGGGTTGCAGATCCCTTTAGCTCCTTGGGTACTTTCTCTACCTCCTCCATTGGGGGCCCTGTGATCCATCCAATAGCTGACTGTGAGCATCCACTTCTGTATTTGCTAGGCCCCGGCATAGTCTCACAAGAGACAGCTATATCTGGGTCCTTTCAGCAAAATCTTGCTAGTGTATGCAATGGTGTCAGCCATTTGGAAGCTGATTATGGGATGGATCCCCTGATATGGCAGTCTCTAGATGGGCCATCCTTTCGTCTCAGCTCCAATCTGTGTCTCTGTAACTCCTTCCATGGGTGTTTTGTTCCCAATTCTAAGAAGGGGCAAAGTGTCTACACTTTGGTCTTCATTCTTCTTGAGTTTCATGTGTTTAGCAAATTGTATCTTATATCTTGGGTATTCTATGTTTCTGGGCTAATATCCACTTATCAGTGAGTACATATCATTTGAGTTCTTTTGTGATTGGGTTACCTCACTCAGGATGATGCCTTCCAGGTCCATCAATTTGCCTAGGAATTTCATGAATTCATTCCTTTTCAATCAACATGTAAATCCCTAGACTTGATGGTCACAATCTTTCTCTGTATCCAATGTTTTCCACACAAGCATAGCTCTCCTGGGAATGGATAGAGTGAAGCTACTGTGAGAAACCTAATCATTCCCTTCTGATGGAGCAAAACTGATAAGAGATGCTCCTCTGCTGATTTTTTGCTTACCTGTGCCCTGAGAACAAAACAATCATAAAGCTTTTCTTTTCTTTTTTTTTTAAGCAATGAACTCTATACTAGTCAAAAATATATCAGTACTGGCTAGGCAGTATTGTACAGGCATCTAAATCCCAACACATGTCTGATCTACCTAGAATTTCCAGGCCCACTGGAGTTGCTACATGATAAAGCCATCCTCAAATATATATATATGTATATATATATATATATATATATATATATATATATATATATTTTAAAAAGTACTTTCTGGTTTGCTAATTTGAAACTTCTCCCCATTGCCCCCCCCCAAATCTATATTAAAAAAAAAAGTACAGCAAAACAAACCTAGTAAAACCAAATCATTTCTCAGATAGCTAAGCATTTAGCCAATCTAGCACAAGGCCGTGAGGAGCTGTCAGTCAGATATTAGCAGCCCAGTCAATGTCTAAGAATCGATGTCCTCTTCTGTCTGATGTGAAGGCCTTTCTGCCACAAGCCACTGGATTCAGATGGTGTGTTGTCCATGGCAGGCAGCTCTCTGCATATAAGAAAGGCTGGGTTTGCCTGCAATTTCTTGCTGGTCATACCTGGGTTCCAGACACTCCCCAAAGGATGAATTTTCTCTTCCTGTTACTGACCTGTGTTATCCCAGAACCAGAAGTGGAAGATAATTTGCTATGTCCTGAATGTGTTCACAGCAACAAGATGATCTTAAGAAACTTTAAAATTAGAAGCCGTGCAAAGAAAAATGCCCTACCCCCAAATATGTCGCCTTAGACAAGATTTTACTCTGATCTAAAGGGAATGGAAGAATATTCTTTGATCCCTATAATGGCTAAAAACAAACAAATAAACAAAACAAACAAACAAAAAAACTGGCTGTCAGTCATCAGAAGCCCCTCCTCCTGTCTCCCAGCAGAGTGGAGACTCTGCTAACAAATCCACATCCATCATTCTTTTCTTTTCTTTTCTTTTCTTTTCTTTTCTTTTCTTTTCTTTTCTTTTCTTTTCTTTTCTTTTCTTTTCTTTTCTTTTCTTCTTGCTTCTCTTCCTTCTCTTCTATCCTTTTCCATTTTCTTCTCTCTATTTTCTTTTCTTTCTTTTTCTTTTCTTAATTATTTATGTGTGAAAGAGACACTCATGTAGCTCAATCTGGCCAAGAACTCACTGCATAACTGACAATTACCTTAAACTGCTGATCCATCTGCTTTCACAATCTTCAGACATACTTAGAGACCTGCACTAGCATGCAGAGTTTATTTGGTACTAGGTCTCAAACACAGAGCTTTAGTAATACTAGACAAATATTATACCAACTGAGTTAGAGAAAAGTCTAAAAATTAATCAATTTTAAAACATATTTCTGTGATGAATCTTTATAGAATTCAGAGTAAAATCAGTAAAGATACTTAGTGGTATTATAAAGGTGAAATACATCTGGTTTTTTGTTATTATATTTATATATTTAGCTGACATTATCTGTAGTTTTAATTTGATGGAATCATATAGGCAATACCTATGGAGTGTCTGTTATACTCATGGATGTGCTTAGGTGTATGGCAGATGTTAAATCACCCTTTATTTTAAATTGTTTTAGAAAAACAAACACCATCCTAGAAATTAGTACATATAATACCATGTGAGAAATGAACATATGAGTGTAATTAGAAATTTTAGAGTATAAACAATATTTCCATGTAAAGCAAGTAGAAAATGCTACCTAGACGTGCTAACATTTGACTGTGTTCTTCAAAGACTAAAAGTTGTGGGGATGTGGAAATAACAAATTGCATTGTAATATGCATTTGCTGATTTGTGGTATTTAATATACCAATGTCTTTACATTCATGACTATTATACATGTACTTTTAAGTAAACTAATGTAGTTCTAACACTCATAAGGTTCAAATGATATATCAAACTATATTCAATATTTGTCACCAATTGTACTTTGTAACTGATGAATCTTAGTATGTTGGCAGCATGCAAAGGCATGTATGTTAAACTGGGATAATAAAAATTCAAGTGAGATGGAAGGCTTACCGGAGCAGTGAGTAACACATAGATGTTTATCTTTTCCATGTGACCTGAACACAGTCCCCACACTGATCTGTACTTTGGGCTAATTGCCCTTTATACAGCCCTGAAATGAAAAAAAAATGATAATAAATAATATGAAGGGTAAAGGATCTAATATAAATGAATAACAAGTATAAGGGAACACCTTTAATTAGATATTGATTAAGTTATAGATCCATATTTGTAGCTTGCAGTGCTTTTATGTGGCCTTATAGAAGCAGTGTGCTTGTAACTTGTCCCTTACACACATAGTTGAAAGAGTGGATAAAAGAAAGATCTCACCATCAAGAATGGATTATGTTTAAATCCAAGGTGAAAAGTGTAAAGGCTTACAAATGACAAGGAAAAGAATAATAGACTCAGATTTCTTTGAAAAAGAGACAGTTCTACAGGTACATATTGTATATGATGTTTTTTTTTTTTTTTTCATCTGAAAGCCAGGTAGGGTTTGGTATGGCCATAGTGCTAAAATGCTTAAGGTTCTGTCTGAAAATAACCCTACCCTGGGATGGTGGAAACATGAGACAGTGCATACCCACCAAGATCTAAGACTTGGGGATGGAGGGAGGGACCAGGAAGGGAAAGTGGATGGGGCAGGGTGCGGGGGCAGGGGGGAGGAAGTGGGGTATGGAGGGGAACCTGATTTGGTATTGGGTGAGCGAAAAGAACTGAAGCCCTAACAGACAGCAGAAAGAATGGAGACAGGCAATCATGAGAGGTAGGAGGTTGGGGTGACACTCCAAGGGACTGTCAGGACTCAAAGGGAGGGACCTTAGATGAAATGCCTGATAATAGGGAGAGGGAACTTATAGAGCCCACCTCTAGCAAGAGGCATCAAATGATGTCTAGGGCATCAAATGGGGTGGTGCATCCCACAATCACAACTCTGACCCATAATTATTCCTTTCTGAAAGAATTACAGAAATGGAAATGGAGAGGAGCCTGAGGGAAAAAAGGTCTAGTGACAGGCCCAAAGTGGGATCCAGCTCAAGGCTAGGTCCCAAGGCCTGACACAATTACTGAGGCTATGAAGAACTCACACACAAAAAAAGGATCTAGCATGACCACACTCCAAAAGACCCAACAAGCAGCTGAAATAGTCAGGTGCAGATAGTTGCCCCCAAGCAATGGACAGAAGCAACTGACCCCTGTTGTTGAATTAAAGAAGACTGAAAGAAGCTGAGGAGGACCAGCAGCCTCAGTTAATTTGGACCCAGGAGATCTCTCAAACACTGGACCACCAAAGAGGCAGCATACAGCAGCTGGTAGGAGCCCCCCAACACAGAGATACAATACAGCAGAGGACTGCTAGGTCTGTGTTCATTTAGAGATGGTGTACCTAACCCTCAAGAGACTGGCGGCCCCAGAGAGTTTAGAGCTCAGGTGGCATGGTATGCAGAGACACCCAAGTCAAGACAGGGCCATGGGAAAGAGGTATGGGATGCAGAGCAGTAGAAGGGTGAATGGGGGATGGGGTGTGGATAGAATATGGAGTGTTAAAAAAATAATTTAAAATAAATTAAAAGAAATGAATAAATCCTTTAAGGAAATCCAAGAAAAAACAAAGAGTTGAAGGAAATCAATAAAACCACTCAAGAGCTGAAATTGGAATAAAATTTTAAAATGACAGAGTTATGGAAATAAAAAAAAAAAAGAAATTCAAACAGGAACTAGAACTACAGAGGCAATTTTCACCAACAGAATATAAGAAATGAAAGAAGGAATTTCAGGTGAAGATTTCAGATGGAATAGAAGAAACTGCTACATGGTTTGGTTTTTTTGTTTGTTTGGTTTTCTTTGTTTTTGTTTTTGTTTTTTTAAAGATGTAACTTTTCAAAATGGGACATTATGAAAAGACCAGCCCTAAGAAAAATAGACATAAAGGAATGAATCCCAGATCAAAGGCTCAGAAAATATTTTCAACAAAATCGATGAGGAATATTTTCTTAACCTAAAGAAGGAGATGCCCATTAAGGTACAGGAAGCATACAGAAAACCAAATAGATAGGGCCAAAAAAGAAAATCTTCTTGCGAAGTAATATCAAAGCACTAAGTGTACCGAAAGAAAAAGAATATTAAAGCAAAACAGTGGTGGAGTACAATTTTCATTTCAGCACTTGGGAGGCAGAGGCAGGCATATCTCTCTCTGTAAGTTTAAGGCTAGCTTGGTCTACAACCAAGGCTACAGAGAGAAGCCTTGTCTAGTAAAACCAACTACCTCCAAACAAAGGAAAACTCCAAAACTGAATCAAAACAAAACAAAACAAAATAAACAAAACAAAACAAAAGGGAAGAAGATTAAACTGCAAGTGAAAAGGACTGAGTAAAATACAAAGGCAGAACTGTTAGAATTACACCTGGCTTCTCAATGGATACTGCAAAAGCCAGAAGAAGCTGGGCTCTAATTGTCTACAAGACCAGAGGTATCAGCCCAGATTGTTATAGGCAACAAAACTTCCAATCACAATAGATGGAGAAAATAAGATATTCCATGATAAAATGAAATGTATCCATCCACAAAGAAGGTGATTAAGGGAAAGTTCAACTAAGGAGGTTAGTTTCACTCTTGTAAACAGAGAAAATAAATCATCTCATACCAGAAAAATTAAAAGAAGGCAAACACATATACCCAAAAAAACCACACACCCTTTCACATACACATGCACACTCCACTATCACCATGGCCAACAACAAAATAAAAGGAATCAACACTCATTGGTCATTGATATCTCTCATTATCAATGGCCTTAATCCCCCAATATAAAGATGTAGAATAATAGAATGGATGCAAAAAGAGGATTTGCCATTCTGCTGCATCCAAGAAGCACACCTCAACATCAAGGATAGACATTTTCAATATAAAGTTTTGAAAAAAGATATTCCAAGAAATTGGTCTATGAAGCAATCTGTCACAGCCATTTTCAGATCTACCAAAATAGCCTTCTAACCCAAACCTACCAAAAAAGATGAGCAACATAGTCATCAAAGAAAAAAAATCGCCAAGATTTTGGTTATTAACATCTATGCCCCAAACACTAGGGCACCCACATTTGTTAAGGAAATATTACTATAGCTTAAATCACATATTGACTCTCACATACCAGGAATGGGAAATTTCAATACCCATCATTCACCAATGGACATGTTATCCGACAAAAACTAAACAGAGAAATACTGGATCTTACAAATGTTATAAACCATAATGACCTAGTAGATATTTAAAGAACATTTCATCCAAACACAAAAAAATATACCTTTTCTTCACCTCATGGAACATTCTCCAAAATTTAACACAGGGTTAGACACAAAGCAAGTCTCAACAGATAAAAGAAAACTGAAATAACTGCTTGAATCCTATTAGAACACCACAGATTAAAACTAGATACCAGTAACAGAAACAATAGAAAGCATACAAATGCATGGAATCTGAACAACTCTGTTGAATGAAAAATGGGTCAAGACAGAAATATGGTAAGGAATGAAAGACTTTATAGAATTCAATGAGAATTATTATATAGTTATTCTTTTAACTATTTCATGTCTTCCCACTATCAAGAGACCCATGTATTCTCTCAGCTGAATCCATTGCAGGTTAAGATTTGCTTTCTGGAATCAGAACAGCTTTGACTCTGTTTGCATTGGCCTAACTGACCAAGTGATTATGTCTGATTCATGAATTCTCAGATTGAATCATGTGTATTCTTTCAATCTTGTGATTCTAGCAGATGGGAGACAAAGGCAGCACATTTGCCATGAGATTAAGACCAGGTATACGATAAATTGCTTTTCCTGCAAAATGTAGGGAGTTATATACAGAGAAGAAGTTACCTCCCTTTATGACAAATATTTGTGTGTGTAGATCATGTCAGGTAAAGGTGCGAAAATTTTAGGATAGAATCAGATTACTTTTAATATAGTACTAAATTTGATAATATCTATAGGAATTCTCAAAATCCCAGCAAATTTCATGAAATCTTATTTAGAAGTAGCTATGAAAGCATGCCTTTGCTGATTTGGATTATATACCTTGGTAGAAGTTTTAATCACTAATTATTACCTTCAGGAGTAACTGTAATTATCGTTGGCATTCTGATTATTTCCAACAGATCATCTCTAGGTAGGCCCAAGTGATAACAATGTCTAAAAAGCCTACATGAGCCATGTGTTCAGGAAATCTTTATTTGTTTGTTTGACAGAGGGGCCCCAATTGGGAAGCCTCTTAGTGCTTCTGTTTCCTCAAGCACCCCCAATAACCATGTTCTTTATGTTCTATCTTCACAAGCACTTTTTATGCTTAATAAAGTTTATCTATGGAATCATACAGCTAGACAGTGACCAGTCAAATCAACATCTTTAGACTTTTTCCATCCTATAGCTGTTATCTCTCAGAATAATTTGTGATAGGACAGAGGTGCAGACAGTATTACCCAAGTCTCTGACATTGTGAACAAAACACAGGATGGTAACAGAAGGAAGAAGGAATCAATTCACTAATTCACTAGGTGAAAAAATATTTTAATATTGTTGTGGTTTGAATGAAAATGCTCCCCATAGTCAGGGCTATTTAAATATGTGATTCTCTCTTGGTAGCACTGTTTCAGAAACCTGTAGGCCACAAAGTCTTGATGAAAATACTTTGATAATATATTGCACTGCCTCATTGTATCTCCTGTTTCTTTCTCTGAATCTGTCTCTCTGTCTCTGTCAGTTTCTTTCTGTTTATACCCGCTCTCTCTCCTTTCTGTGTACAGATAAAAATATGATCAGCCTTTTTCCATTCCTGTTGTTATGTCTTCCTGACATTATGATTTTAGACCATTCTTTCTTCCTTAAATTACTTTTGGTCATAGTATTTATAAGAGCAACAATAAAACTAATACAAACATCAATATAGATTTCTCTGAGATGTTCTAAAACTAATATATAAGTGATTGATATATCAGTGTGTGTTGGTATATGCATGATCTGTTTAGTATATCGGGTTCAGTATTTAAAAGAGTTATACTTATGTATAGGAGATAGACATCTTGGTTAATAAAAATCAAAATTACTAAGACGTCTTATGAATGTCACAAGGTACCATAATGACTAAGAAAAGACCCATATAGTCCAGACTTGATATGATGATTCATCTTTTTTGTTACTTGAATATTATCAAACAATTTGGACTGGAAATTAGTATATTTTATTTATTGATATTTACTTGGTAGGAGTAATTGCTGTGATTGTTGTTAAATATGTGTATTGGCTAATTATATACATGAGTATATATTTTATCAATTTATTTACTTGGTATCATTTTATTTTTTTAATTAGGCATTTATTTCAGTTACATTTCCAATGCTATCCCAAAAGTACCCCACACACTCCCCCACCCACTCTCCTACCCTCCCACTCCCACTTCTTGGCCCTGGCATTCCCCTGTACTGAGGCATATAAAGTTTGCACGACCAATGGGCCTCTCTTTCCACTAATGACTGACTAGGCCATCTTCTGATGTATATGCAGCTAGAGACACGAGCTGCGGGGGGTACTGGTTAGTTCATATTGTTGTTCCACCTATAGGGTTGCAGATCCCCCCAGCTCCTTGGGTACTTTCTCTAGCTCCTCCATCGGGGGCCCTGTGATCCATCCAATAGCTGACTGTGAGCATCCACTTCTGTGTTTGCTAGGCCCCAGCATAGTCTCACAAGAGACAGCTATATCTGGGTCTTTTCAGCAAAATCTTGCTAGTGTATGCAATGGTGTCAGCATTTGGAAGCTGATTATGGGATGGATCCCCAGATATGGCAGTCTCTAGATGGTCCATCAGAAACATTCTATTTATTATTTTTGAAAATGATAAAGTACCAAATTAAAGGACATATTTGAAAATGCATATTTATTGACATTTCACTCTTAGCTATTATCATGTTAGACTGAATTTACAATACATTTGTTCAAAATACTTCCACTTTATTTCTATTTTTTTTCTATTGGTTATCTTATTTATTTACATTTCAAATGTTACCCCATTTCCTGGTTTTCTCTTTGCAAACCCCCTATGCCATCACCCACACCTGCTTCTATAAGGGAACTCCATCACCCACCAATCCACTCCTGCCTCTGCCCTTGCATACCCCTATGCTGGGGAATTGAGTCTCCACCTTACCAAGGACCTCCCCTCTGTTTCCTGCCAGATAAGGCAATCCTCTGCTAAAAAAGTAGCTGAAACTATGGGTCCCTCCATATGTACACTTTGGTTGATGGTTTAGTCTCTGGTATCTCTGCACGGGGGGGGGGGGGCTGGGAGGGGTTCTAGTTGGTTGATAATGTTGTTATTCCCATGGGTTGCAAACTCTTTAAGCTTCTTCAGTTCTTCCCCTGACTTCTCCATTGGAATCTGCATGCTCAGTCTAGTGTTTTCCTTCGAGCATCCACATCTGTATTTGTCAGGCTTTGGCAGAGCCTCCCAGGGGACAGCCATGCCAGTGTCCTATCAGTAAGCACTTCTGAATGCAAATTGATCCATTCTTATCTCCTTGTACAAAGCCTCATGTCCAAGTGGATCAAGGACCTCCACATAAAACCAGATACACTGAATCTAATAGAAGAGAGAGTGGTGAAGAGCCTCAAACACAATGGCACAGGGGAAATTTTCTGGAACAGAACACCAATGGCTCAGGCTCTAAGATTAACTGTAGAAAAATGGGATCTCATAAAATTGAAAAGAAAGGCAAAGGATGCTGTCAAGGGGACAAAAGGACAACCTACAGGATGGAAAAGACGTTTACAAATTGCATATCTGATAGAGGGCTAATATCCAATATATACAACGAACTCAAGAAGATAGCCTCCAGAGAATTAACTAGCCCTATTAAAAATGGGGTACATACCTAAACAAAGAATTCTCAAGTGAGAAATCTTGAATTGTCGGGAAACACCTTAAGAAACTTTCACCATCCTTACTCATCAAGAAAATCTAAATCAAAACAGCCCTGAGATTCCATCTCACACCAGTCAGAATGGCTAAGGTTAAAAACTCAGGTGACAGCGGATGCTGGCCAGGATGAGGAGAAGGAGGAACACTCCTCTCTTGCTGGTGGGATTGAAAGCTGGTGCAACCACTGTGGAAATCAGTATGGCAGTTCCTCAGAAAATTGGACATAGTGCTACCTGAGGACCCAGCTATACCACTCCTGAGTATTTACCCAAAAGATGTGCCAACATATAACAAGGGCACATACTCCATCCACTATGTCCATCATAGCCTTATTTATAGTAGCCAGAAGCTGGAAAGAACCAGTTGTCCCTCAACAGACAAATGGATACAAATAATATGATACACAATGCAGTACTACTCAGCTATTAAGAACAATGCCTTCATGAAATTCACAGGCAAATGGATGGAACTAGAAAATATCATCTTGAGTGAGGTAACACAGTCACAAAAGAACACACATGGTATATACTTGGTATCCTTCTCTCGTTTCTTCATATAAACTATGTTTATCCCTCATAGTAAAAGTTGTTATCTGAGTTTCTTTTCCAATTGCTGCTATAACGTTCTCTGACAAAGATAGATTAAGCAGAAAATATGTATTCCAGCCTTCAGTTCCAGGCACAGTTCAGCAGAGAGTGGATGTTGAAACAGCAGTAATTGGTGTAGTTAGCTATATGTCACCCTAAGTCAGGAAACAAAGGGGGATGCATGCATGCTATTGCTCCCTTCCCTTTTTTCTCATGTATAATCTATATCCCATTTAAGAAATGGTCCCACCAATAGACAGTAGACTTCCCACCTCAATTATTATAAGTAGTATAATAGTCCATCAGCATGTCCAGAGGCCTCTTTCCTAGATTATTGTAGGTGCTCTCAAATCAAAAACATTAAACATTACAATAGACATGCTTTATAGAATACTCATTAAACATTATTCTTTATGATTCTATATTGCCTCATCACAATCTCAGAAAGCTTCATATGTTTTTGTTGTTTGCTTGTCAGTTATTCTTATCATCTTCTCTCTCACCTCTATCACTCATCACATTGAAGACTCACCTTGCATCCTGATTGGCACATTCATAGCTATCTGATCTCATATTCATGTTCAGATTATAATAGTTTTTCCTATCTTTGTGTCTATGTGTGTATTTTTCTCAGAGCTACTTTTCTCTGGGAATACAACCTTTATAACCTATTTCTTTTTCTATTACTTTAAATTCTTCTAACTTTAAATGTTAAATTCTACCCCCAAATTAGCCTCTCATTATTCTTCTATTTTCTAGCCATAATCAGAAGTAGAGCTTTGATGTGCCACACTTACTTCTTTTATGTATACAGCTCTAGAAGAAATGAGATTACTGTGTGTGAAAATTCAGGAATCATGGAATTATAGGTATATGTTAAATGGTGTGTATGGATTTATAGGCCAGTGATTTTTTTAAAGACAGGAATTAAAAGTTTTATAGAAAAAAAAATTGGCAGTTTATCTAGCTGTGGTCATTCTTGACAAATTGTGTGTGCTTAGAAGCCAGGAGTCACCCTTTAAAAATATCGGTCATGAGAGACACACTGTCTTCTATTGCCTGTAATTACAATGAATTATTTCATTTAGTAACATTGGAAAATGATAAAAATGTTCTATAGCTCCTGTCCCCAGAGCACTGCCCTTCCCACATCCATATGGCCCAATAATAAAATAGTAAATGGCTTATTTGCTTTTTGGTTTGTGTAGGTGCTGGCAGAGTTGACACACTCTTGAATTTCATCTATTTTCAATCAAATGCTCTCTATAAACTTGGTTTCTCTCAGCTGCCTGAGCCCATTACTAAGTTATATATTCCCTTTTCATTGCTCTATCACAGTACTATAGATTTGAATGACATGAGTCATCTGTGGTTCTGCTTATGAAAGACTCTATAGCAGCTTAAGATATTGTTTTCTGATTGGACTGCACTGTGCAACTCACATCCTAGGCCGGTCTTGACTCCCAAAAATAAAACTTAGGTAGATAATAGCATATTTGCATGAAAAACGTCCAGTCCATAATATTTGCACATGCAGTAGTTGAATGACTGCGACTAGATGATAATTTTCTTATTGTTAATCTTGAACAGCTTAGTCCTATAGAAACCCTGTACATTTTCAATATAAAATTAATTTCATTGAATTTTTTTCTCTGACATCAGGTTATTTAACCGTGTGCCAACATTGTGTCTGTAAAGAATGTTTTTGCAGTTATGCTTACTCAGCTTTTAGACTACCGATGTTTTTATAGAGAACAGTGCATATATGTCAAATTATATCTATTGATCTATATTTGTTAATGCATGCACTTTTTTAGTTATTGTGATGGCTTATCTGAATGTATACTTATAAATAAAAGGAAAAATAAAATAATAATTCTTTTTAATACAAATGTCATTGTTGAATGGAGATTATTTAAACTGAAAATGCATTGGAATTGATGTTTCTTTAGATAACATTTAACTTTTTTTTCATTTTTCAATATAAAATGGAAGTAATAGAAACTACAGCCATAACAGAGAATCCTACTTTTCAAGAAGAATAAATATATTTTTTAATTATAGTGTGTTAAATTTCTTTGTCTTTAAAAATGACTTTTCTATATACTCCAAAAAAATAAAAATAAGCACTGTCAAAACAAGACATTATTTATAGTTGCCACCTTAAAGAATTATTTGTTAAAAGTTTCTAAATAAAGTAACTTGTCTGATTAATTTTTGTGCCATTTCCAGTATTGATTGTGTCCACCCATTCTATGTAATATTGAAAACAAAGCTACAATTTAAGTTGGTTTAGCTGAGTTAATATTGACATTTGTTTGTTCTTGTCAAAACTATAAAGAAATGGTAATACACAAATGCAGTATCATTGTCATTTACTTTAAATGTGGATGCTGGAGGTAGACATCCAGAGAGAAAAAGATGAATTTTTAAAATATGGTAGCATAAAGAGTGACAATTAAGAAAGTTCATGTCTAACATTCAAAGGTGACTGATACTAAAAATGATCACCCTGAAGTGCATGTATTAGGGGATTCAGAGACCTCATACCTTCCCACAATGCCACAGACAACACCTGGATGAAAAAAAAAATGCACTTTTTCTACCCAAGGTCTTTTCTAGAGACCGTATCACTGGCTGTGGTCAGAGCAGAAAAGGTCTGAGTTCACACTTTGGATTGCATGATGAAGGCCTATTACTCAAGCAGGTGCTAGGAAGACATGAAACTAATATAGATCTGAATTTTTAGCTCAGTCTTGAGATGACCAAAAGTTAACATTTCTCCAATTAATTTATACTTCTGGGTTATTTCATACGTGTAAGAAACTCTACTGCTTATGCTTGCTTGACAGATTAATTGAGATATCTAAATGAGGCATCTAAATGATTACTAATAACCAAAAGCATGCTAGTCGATTAAGTATAAATTACATTTCACTGACCACCTCATTTTTCTGTCAGAATAGGAAGAAAGTATTATACCACTACAGAGCCTATTGACCCATAAAAGGAGAGCACAAGAGCTGCAGACCTTGGACAAGTACTGACTATGTCAACCCAAGTGCAAGTAAGAAATGGAGACACTCAAAGGTCATTCAAGATGATAGGTGTCATTCCAAGCAAAGAGACTTGAAGTAGTAGGTCTTTCCAATTTTTGGGAGCTGTAAATGACCCATGTCAAAACGGATTCTATAATGGAGGGTGTATTAAGAATGTGTTGGATTGTGACTGTTGAAATCTAAGTTCCTGAGATCAAGCTCCAAAGGGCAAAGGCTTGGGCCTTACATGAGATACTAGGCCCAATACTACTCAAGAGAAGTCTTCCCTGGAGTTGTTAGCCAGTGCTGTCTTAGAGACTCCCCAAAACATGTAGCCTATTGCTGTTGCCCTTGGTTATCTCCAGAGGTGATTGCTTGGTTAAATTCCTGTTTCTGAAGACACCATGTACTTAGAAGCAGGACCTGAAGACTCTAACCTGTAAGATCCCAAAGTCCCACTCCTAAGGATTAACTTTCAAGGTTCCAGAAAGTACTATACAAGCTTCCACAAAGAAGAGGCAACCAATAGACTTACTCAGCTATGACAGTGTAGACCAAATCAATGACTCCCCTGGCATGATAATTTTAAGGTTGTATAGTGACAAACAATGTAAGGGTAGCCAACAGCTCCACAATAGGGCTTAAGAAATGCTCAACAAAAGAGATGTCCTGCTGAGTCCTAAAAACCTAGCTGACTAACAAGTGCTAGAGAAATCATGGTTACTGGATAAAACTGAACATTATTTGATACAAATACCACTATAGAAAACTACATCTGATCAAAAGTCAAACCTGTGGAGCCCAGTAGATGCATCTACAAAATCTTAACAAACCTTAGGTCCGGCGAACACTTAAGAAGAGGAGGCCAAAAGAACATTAAGGGCCAGAGGACCAATGGTTTTACTCTGAGATTGTGTCTTCTAGTTACATCAGAATTCATATCTGTATCTGTAGAGTTTCGCCAACATAACTGTCCAAATGTAAGCTGACTAATGTATATGTCAAACTACATTCAGAAGAGGTGAAATCAAATGCAAAAAGGTGGGGGTAGGAGAGGTGGTCTTTTCCAGAGAAGAACATAAACATGTTTTCCAGTGGCAGTCATCTCTGAAAATGTATATAAAAATAACTTTATTTGATCTCAGTAGGTAACAGTTAATGTACAGGCACACACACACACACACACACACACACACACACACACACACACACACACTGGAAAACAGAGGCCATAAATGTGAAGGACAGTGAGGAGGGATGTGTGAGCAGGTTTTAATGGAATAAAGGGCAGGGCAAATTGTAATTATATTATACTCTCAAAAATAAAACAACACGTATTGAAAGAGAGATGAAACATCTAGGAAGTCGGCAGGTGGTCAGGGCAGGTGGTTCTACTGAAGTGTACTCAGTATCTTGGTCTTCTTTATTCTTTCTGCACCTTCTGGTTGTAAGATGAGTAATTTCTCTGTCATTTTTTTTCCCATGATAAT